>NW_028231084.1:0-18427 GCF_043228905.1 Azolla caroliniana | reverse complement strand
CGTCGCACCTCTTGGGATGAAATCAGCCGATATGCAAGGCCCTCCGAAAGATGCTGCAGGAACGTGGAACAAATCCCCGTAGAAGAGCGTTGCAACCGCCTCCGCGAGGCCTTATACATTAGCGGAGAAGAGGCACGCAATGATGGTCACCGCCATAACCAAGTGTCAAGGGAACGTCGTCAATGGGAAGAGGATGCCGAGCGAGAGAGAGACAGTAGCGAGCGCGAGGAGGACGAGCGCCGTTATCGCATGACCGGACGACAAGATGAGGAACAACGTCGTCGTTTCAAGGCCGGTGAGGAGGAACAACTTCTAAGCGTGGCAACCTCTCGCCTTCTCCAACAATGTGATCTTCGCCCACGCGCTTGTATTCGCCACTTTTAAAGAACGTACATAACTTTTTCAACTATACACTTTCTGAACATCGTAAATGTAAATGGTGTGCTCTGTGTGGTGTCTTGACGTTCTCATAACCCTCTCAATCATATTTCTCCCACGCTCGCGCACAACATGCACGCACGCACGCACGATCAGGTCGCGTGCCCTCGCTCGCTCATTGCACAAGCAAAATGAAACTCCACGCACACATGATTAGGTAACGTGCCCACACGCACACTACCCACTCCCACCCTACCTATATCTATCTCTATCCATCTATCGCTATCTCTCTCACGAGCAACGCGAAACTCGTCAAACGTCGATGCCATCACAATGTTGTATTGAAGCCACCCTCATACAATGCCGTGTCTCGCCGTACCATGATGTGCGCAATAGTAGTGGCTGATCGTAACTCCTACTACAAACATGATTCCACATGAAATTCCCATGTCTATCTACCATTTTCATCATCGTGTGAACCAACCAACCCACGCATGTTTCACCTAGAAATGTTGTCCTTGAATGGTGCCACCTTCATATTCCTCCGGTGGTTGCAGCGTCCACAACGACGACGGATCTTGTAATCACAATGAAAACGCGTGTCGTCGTCCGTATGTTGGTCGCAATGGATTCTAAACCCCCTCGTGGCCACAACCACCGATAACGTTTTCGTGGAGAGAACCAACACCCTAAAAACCTTTTCTCACCACCTTATCCTCGTTTTACGAGGCCCATACGCACTCTACAACCTCAATGGCATCACATGTGTAGGTGGCTATCATGAGGTTACATACTGTCTACGTTGCAATATGGACGAAGCGTCCATAGGTTAGTAGATTTGAAATGCCCAAGTGCATAATCCCACTCCTGGTGTGATGGAGGTGAGTATAGGGCTAGTGATATGGTAGGTCGAAGCAGGAGGATCCTGGACACGTAAAGGGGGGTGGATAAAAGTGAATGGTCTCTTCCGTGGCCCAAGTATGGATCATGCCATTAACGTCTATAGGAATGGACGTGGGAAGGGACATGCATGTACTAGACATGCATGGCCTTGTGTATATAAGGGTGGATCAACCATGACACACTCAAATAGGCGGAGAGAGAACCGGGGTAGTTCCGAACACAAGCAATGGCGAAGCTCACTATCATATTCCTCATGGCGGTTATCATGCTAGCCGCCTGCGGCGCGGCCAATGCTAGATCTGTAGGACGGGATCGCGAAGAGGAGAGGCGCGATCGACGTAGGGAGGAGGATGTCGACGAGGAGAGGCGCAGCGGACGTCGTGAGGGATCCATCGATGAGGGGCGCTACAGAGACAACAAGAGAGAGTCGGATGAGGACCGGGATCGTCGCAGTCACGATCGCGATGAGCCACGTGAGGAGAGGCGCGATCGACGCAGGGAGGAGGATTTCGATGAGGAGAGGCGCGGGGGACGTCGCGAGGGGTCCATCGAGGAGGGGCGCTACGGAGACAACAAGAGAGAGTCCGAAGAGGAACGGGATCGTCGCGGTCGCGATCGTGATGAGTCACGTGACGAGAGGCGCGATCGACGCAGGGAGGAGGATGTCGAGCAGGAGAGGCGCGACCGACGTCGTGAAGGATCCCTCGATGAAGGACGTCGCAGAGACAACAAGAGAGAGTCCGAAGAGGAACGGGATCGTCGCGGCCGCGATCGCGATGAGCCACGAGACCGAGAGTTGAGGCAAGAGTGCCAAAACTTCGTCGATAGGCAGGTCCGCCACCTACAAGAACGTAATGAGAAGGAAGAACGTGGACGAAGCCGTCGCACCTCTTGGGATGAAATCAGCCGATATGCAAGGCCCTCCGAAAGATGCTGCAGGAACGTGGAACAAATCCCCGTAGAAGAGCGTTGCAACCGCCTCCGCGAGGCCTTATACATTAGCGGAGAAGAGGCACGCAATGATGGTCACCGCCATAACCAAGTGTCAAGGGAACGTCGTCAATGGGAAGAGGATGCCGAGCGAGAGAGAGACAGTAGCGAGCGCGAGGAGGACGAGCGCCGTTATCGCATGACCGGACGACAAGATGAGGAACAACGTCGTCGTTTCAAGGCCGGTGAGGAGGAACAACTTCTAAGCGTGGCAACCTCTCGCCTTCTCCAACAATGTGATCTTCGCCCACGCGCTTGTATTCGCCACTTTTAAAGAACGTACATAACTTTTTCAACTATACACTTTCTGAACATCGTAAATGTAAATGGTGTGCTCTGTGTGGTGTCTTGACGTTCTCATAACCCTCTCAATCATATTTCTCCCACGCTCGCGCACAACATGCACGCACGCACGCACGATCAGGTCGCGTGCCCTCGCTCGCTCATTGCACAAGCAAAATGAAACTCCACGCACACATGATTAGGTAACGTGCCCACACGCACACTACCCACTCCCACCCTACCTATATCTATCTCTATCCATCTATCGCTATCTCTCTCACGAGCAACGCGAAACTCGTCAAACGTCGATGCCATCACAATGTTGTATTGAAGCCACCCTCATACAATGCCGTGTCTCGCCGTACCATGATGTGCGCAATAGTAGTGGCTGATCGTAACTCCTACTACAAACATGATTCCACATGAAATTCCCATGTCTATCTACCATTTTCATCATCGTGTGAACCAACCAACCCACGCATGTTTCACCTAGAAATGTTGTCCTTGAATGGTGCCACCTTCATATTCCTCCGGTGGTTGCAGCGTCCACAACGACGACGGATCTTGTAATCACAATGAAAACGCGTGTCGTCGTCCGTATGTTGGTCGCAATGGATTCTAAACCCCCTCGTGGCCACAACCACCGATAACGTTTTCGTGGAGAGAACCAACACCCTAAAAACCTTTTCTCACCACCTTATCCTCGTTTTACGAGGCCCATACGCACTCTACAACCTCAATGGCATCACATGTGTAGGTGGCTATCATGAGGTTACATACTGTCTACGTTGCAATATGGACGAAGCGTCCATAGGTTAGTAGATTTGAAATGCCCAAGTGCATAATCCCACTCCTGGTGTGATGGAGGTGAGTATAGGGCTAGTGATATGGTAGGTCGAAGCAGGAGGATCCTGGACACGTAAAGGGGGGTGGATAAAAGTGAATGGTCTCTTCCGTGGCCCAAGTATGGATCATGCCATTAACGTCTATAGGAATGGACGTGGGAAGGGACATGCATGTACTAGACATGCATGGCCTTGTGTATATAAGGGTGGATCAACCATGACACACTCAAATAGGCGGAGAGAGAACCGGGGTAGTTCCGAACACAAGCAATGGCGAAGCTCACTATCATATTCCTCATGGCGGTTATCATGCTAGCCGCCTGCGGCGCGGCCAATGCTAGATCTGTAGGACGGGATCGCGAAGAGGAGAGGCGCGATCGACGTAGGGAGGAGGATGTCGACGAGGAGAGGCGCAGCGGACGTCGTGAGGGATCCATCGATGAGGGGCGCTACAGAGACAACAAGAGAGAGTCGGATGAGGACCGGGATCGTCGCAGTCACGATCGCGATGAGCCACGTGAGGAGAGGCGCGATCGACGCAGGGAGGAGGATTTCGATGAGGAGAGGCGCGGGGGACGTCGCGAGGGGTCCATCGAGGAGGGGCGCTACGGAGACAACAAGAGAGAGTCCGAAGAGGAACGGGATCGTCGCGGTCGCGATCGTGATGAGTCACGTGACGAGAGGCGCGATCGACGCAGGGAGGAGGATGTCGAGCAGGAGAGGCGCGACCGACGTCGTGAAGGATCCCTCGATGAAGGACGTCGCAGAGACAACAAGAGAGAGTCCGAAGAGGAACGGGATCGTCGCGGCCGCGATCGCGATGAGCCACGAGACCGAGAGTTGAGGCAAGAGTGCCAAAACTTCGTCGATAGGCAGGTCCGCCACCTACAAGAACGTAATGAGAAGGAAGAACGTGGACGAAGCCGTCGCACCTCTTGGGATGAAATCAGCCGATATGCAAGGCCCTCCGAAAGATGCTGCAGGAACGTGGAACAAATCCCCGTAGAAGAGCGTTGCAACCGCCTCCGCGAGGCCTTATACATTAGCGGAGAAGAGGCACGCAATGATGGTCACCGCCATAACCAAGTGTCAAGGGAACGTCGTCAATGGGAAGAGGATGCCGAGCGAGAGAGAGACAGTAGCGAGCGCGAGGAGGACGAGCGCCGTTATCGCATGACCGGACGACAGTGGTATCAACGCAGAGTACTAGGCCGGTGAGGAGGAACAACTTCTAAGCGTGGCAACCTCTCGCCTTCTCCAACAATGTGATCTTCGCCCACGCGCTTGTATTCGCCACTTTTAAAGAACGTACATAACTTTTTCAACTATACACTTTCTGAACATCGTAAATGTAAATGGTGTGCTCTGTGTGGTGTCTTGACGTTCTCATAACCCTCTCAATCATATTTCTCCCACGCTCGCGCACAACATGCACGCACGCACGCACGATCAGGTCGCGTGCCCTCGCTCGCTCATTGCACAAGCAAAATGAAACTCCACGCACACATGATTAGGTAACGTGCCCACACGCACACTACCCACTCCCACCCTACCTATATCTATCTCTATCCATCTATCGCTATCTCTCTCACGAGCAACGCGAAACTCGTCAAACGTCGATGCCATCACAATGTTGTATTGAAGCCACCCTCATACAATGCCGTGTCTCGCCGTACCATGATGTGCGCAATAGTAGTGGCTGATCGTAACTCCTACTACAAACATGATTCCACATGAAATTCCCATGTCTATCTACCATTTTCATCATCGTGTGAACCAACCAACCCACGCATGTTTCACCTAGAAATGTTGTCCTTGAATGGTGCCACCTTCATATTCCTCCGGTGGTTGCAGCGTCCACAACGACGACGGATCTTGTAATCACAATGAAAACGCGTGTCGTCGTCCGTATGTTGGTCGCAATGGATTCTAAACCCCCTCGTGGCCACAACCACCGATAACGTTTTCGTGGAGAGAACCAACACCCTAAAAACCTTTTCTCACCACCTTATCCTCGTTTTACGAGGCCCATACGCACTCTACAACCTCAATGGCATCACATGTGTAGGTGGCTATCATGAGGTTACATACTGTCTACGTTGCAATATGGACGAAGCGTCCATAGGTTAGTAGATTTGAAATGCCCAAGTGCATAATCCCACTCCTGGTGTGATGGAGGTGAGTATAGGGCTAGTGATATGGTAGGTCGAAGCAGGAGGATCCTGGACACGTAAAGGGGGGTGGATAAAAGTGAATGGTCTCTTCCGTGGCCCAAGTATGGATCATGCCATTAACGTCTATAGGAATGGACGTGGGAAGGGACATGCATGTACTAGACATGCATGGCCTTGTGTATATAAGGGTGGATCAACCATGACACACTCAAATAGGCGGAGAGAGAACCGGGGTAGTTCCGAACACAAGCAATGGCGAAGCTCACTATCATATTCCTCATGGCGGTTATCATGCTAGCCGCCTGCGGCGCGGCCAATGCTAGATCTGTAGGACGGGATCGCGAAGAGGAGAGGCGCGATCGACGTAGGGAGGAGGATGTCGACGAGGAGAGGCGCAGCGGACGTCGTGAGGGATCCATCGATGAGGGGCGCTACAGAGACAACAAGAGAGAGTCGGATGAGGACCGGGATCGTCGCAGTCACGATCGCGATGAGCCACGTGAGGAGAGGCGCGATCGACGCAGGGAGGAGGATTTCGATGAGGAGAGGCGCGGGGGACGTCGCGAGGGGTCCATCGAGGAGGGGCGCTACGGAGACAACAAGAGAGAGTCCGAAGAGGAACGGGATCGTCGCGGTCGCGATCGTGATGAGTCACGTGACGAGAGGCGCGATCGACGCAGGGAGGAGGATGTCGAGCAGGAGAGGCGCGACCGACGTCGTGAAGGATCCCTCGATGAAGGACGTCGCAGAGACAACAAGAGAGAGTCCGAAGAGGAACGGGATCGTCGCGGCCGCGATCGCGATGAGCCACGAGACCGAGAGTTGAGGCAAGAGTGCCAAAACTTCGTCGATAGGCAGGTCCGCCACCTACAAGAACGTAATGAGAAGGAAGAACGTGGACGAAGCCGTCGCACCTCTTGGGATGAAATCAGCCGATATGCAAGGCCCTCCGAAAGATGCTGCAGGAACGTGGAACAAATCCCCGTAGAAGAGCGTTGCAACCGCCTCCGCGAGGCCTTATACATTAGCGGAGAAGAGGCACGCAATGATGGTCACCGCCATAACCAAGTGTCAAGGGAACGTCGTCAATGGGAAGAGGATGCCGAGCGAGAGAGAGACAGTAGCGAGCGCGAGGAGGACGAGCGCCGTTATCGCATGACCGGACGACAAGATGAGGAACAACGTCGTCGTTTCAAGGCCGGTGAGGAGGAACAACTTCTAAGCGTGGCAACCTCTCGCCTTCTCCAACAATGTGATCTTCGCCCACGCGCTTGTATTCGCCACTTTTAAAGAACGTACATAACTTTTTCAACTATACACTTTCTGAACATCGTAAATGTAAATGGTGTGCTCTGTGTGGTGTCTTGACGTTCTCATAACCCTCTCAATCATATTTCTCCCACGCTCGCGCACAACATGCACGCACGCACGCACGATCAGGTCGCGTGCCCTCGCTCGCTCATTGCACAAGCAAAATGAAACTCCACGCACACATGATTAGGTAACGTGCCCACACGCACACTACCCACTCCCACCCTACCTATATCTATCTCTATCCATCTATCGCTATCTCTCTCACGAGCAACGCGAAACTCGTCAAACGTCGATGCCATCACAATGTTGTATTGAAGCCACCCTCATACAATGCCGTGTCTCGCCGTACCATGATGTGCGCAATAGTAGTGGCTGATCGTAACTCCTACTACAAACATGATTCCACATGAAATTCCCATGTCTATCTACCATTTTCATCATCGTGTGAACCAACCAACCCACGCATGTTTCACCTAGAAATGTTGTCCTTGAATGGTGCCACCTTCATATTCCTCCGGTGGTTGCAGCGTCCACAACGACGACGGATCTTGTAATCACAATGAAAACGCGTGTCGTCGTCCGTATGTTGGTCGCAATGGATTCTAAACCCCCTCGTGGCCACAACCACCGATAACGTTTTCGTGGAGAGAACCAACACCCTAAAAACCTTTTCTCACCACCTTATCCTCGTTTTACGAGGCCCATACGCACTCTACAACCTCAATGGCATCACATGTGTAGGTGGCTATCATGAGGTTACATACTGTCTACGTTGCAATATGGACGAAGCGTCCATAGGTTAGTAGATTTGAAATGCCCAAGTGCATAATCCCACTCCTGGTGTGATGGAGGTGAGTATAGGGCTAGTGATATGGTAGGTCGAAGCAGGAGGATCCTGGACACGTAAAGGGGGGTGGATAAAAGTGAATGGTCTCTTCCGTGGCCCAAGTATGGATCATGCCATTAACGTCTATAGGAATGGACGTGGGAAGGGACATGCATGTACTAGACATGCATGGCCTTGTGTATATAAGGGTGGATCAACCATGACACACTCAAATAGGCGGAGAGAGAACCGGGGTAGTTCCGAACACAAGCAATGGCGAAGCTCACTATCATATTCCTCATGGCGGTTATCATGCTAGCCGCCTGCGGCGCGGCCAATGCTAGATCTGTAGGACGGGATCGCGAAGAGGAGAGGCGCGATCGACGTAGGGAGGAGGATGTCGACGAGGAGAGGCGCAGCGGACGTCGTGAGGGATCCATCGATGAGGGGCGCTACAGAGACAACAAGAGAGAGTCGGATGAGGACCGGGATCGTCGCAGTCACGATCGCGATGAGCCACGTGAGGAGAGGCGCGATCGACGCAGGGAGGAGGATTTCGATGAGGAGAGGCGCGGGGGACGTCGCGAGGGGTCCATCGAGGAGGGGCGCTACGGAGACAACAAGAGAGAGTCCGAAGAGGAACGGGATCGTCGCGGTCGCGATCGTGATGAGTCACGTGACGAGAGGCGCGATCGACGCAGGGAGGAGGATGTCGAGCAGGAGAGGCGCGACCGACGTCGTGAAGGATCCCTCGATGAAGGACGTCGCAGAGACAACAAGAGAGAGTCCGAAGAGGAACGGGATCGTCGCGGCCGCGATCGCGATGAGCCACGAGACCGAGAGTTGAGGCAAGAGTGCCAAAACTTCGTCGATAGGCAGGTCCGCCACCTACAAGAACGTAATGAGAAGGAAGAACGTGGACGAAGCCGTCGCACCTCTTGGGATGAAATCAGCCGATATGCAAGGCCCTCCGAAAGATGCTGCAGGAACGTGGAACAAATCCCCGTAGAAGAGCGTTGCAACCGCCTCCGCGAGGCCTTATACATTAGCGGAGAAGAGGCACGCAATGATGGTCACCGCCATAACCAAGTGTCAAGGGAACGTCGTCAATGGGAAGAGGATGCCGAGCGAGAGAGAGACAGTAGCGAGCGCGAGGAGGACGAGCGCCGTTATCGCATGACCGGACGACAAGATGAGGAACAACGTCGTCGTTTCAAGGCCGGTGAGGAGGAACAACTTCTAAGCGTGGCAACCTCTCGCCTTCTCCAACAATGTGATCTTCGCCCACGCGCTTGTATTCGCCACTTTTAAAGAACGTACATAACTTTTTCAACTATACACTTTCTGAACATCGTAAATGTAAATGGTGTGCTCTGTGTGGTGTCTTGACGTTCTCATAACCCTCTCAATCATATTTCTCCCACGCTCGCGCACAACATGCACGCACGCACGCACGATCAGGTCGCGTGCCCTCGCTCGCTCATTGCACAAGCAAAATGAAACTCCACGCACACATGATTAGGTAACGTGCCCACACGCACACTACCCACTCCCACCCTACCTATATCTATCTCTATCCATCTATCGCTATCTCTCTCACGAGCAACGCGAAACTCGTCAAACGTCGATGCCATCACAATGTTGTATTGAAGCCACCCTCATACAATGCCGTGTCTCGCCGTACCATGATGTGCGCAATAGTAGTGGCTGATCGTAACTCCTACTACAAACATGATTCCACATGAAATTCCCATGTCTATCTACCATTTTCATCATCGTGTGAACCAACCAACCCACGCATGTTTCACCTAGAAATGTTGTCCTTGAATGGTGCCACCTTCATATTCCTCCGGTGGTTGCAGCGTCCACAACGACGACGGATCTTGTAATCACAATGAAAACGCGTGTCGTCGTCCGTATGTTGGTCGCAATGGATTCTAAACCCCCTCGTGGCCACAACCACCGATAACGTTTTCGTGGAGAGAACCAACACCCTAAAAACCTTTTCTCACCACCTTATCCTCGTTTTACGAGGCCCATACGCACTCTACAACCTCAATGGCATCACATGTGTAGGTGGCTATCATGAGGTTACATACTGTCTACGTTGCAATATGGACGAAGCGTCCATAGGTTAGTAGATTTGAAATGCCCAAGTGCATAATCCCACTCCTGGTGTGATGGAGGTGAGTATAGGGCTAGTGATATGGTAGGTCGAAGCAGGAGGATCCTGGACACGTAAAGGGGGGTGGATAAAAGTGAATGGTCTCTTCCGTGGCCCAAGTATGGATCATGCCATTAACGTCTATAGGAATGGACGTGGGAAGGGACATGCATGTACTAGACATGCATGGCCTTGTGTATATAAGGGTGGATCAACCATGACACACTCAAATAGGCGGAGAGAGAACCGGGGTAGTTCCGAACACAAGCAATGGCGAAGCTCACTATCATATTCCTCATGGCGGTTATCATGCTAGCCGCCTGCGGCGCGGCCAATGCTAGATCTGTAGGACGGGATCGCGAAGAGGAGAGGCGCGATCGACGTAGGGAGGAGGATGTCGACGAGGAGAGGCGCAGCGGACGTCGTGAGGGATCCATCGATGAGGGGCGCTACAGAGACAACAAGAGAGAGTCGGATGAGGACCGGGATCGTCGCAGTCACGATCGCGATGAGCCACGTGAGGAGAGGCGCGATCGACGCAGGGAGGAGGATTTCGATGAGGAGAGGCGCGGGGGACGTCGCGAGGGGTCCATCGAGGAGGGGCGCTACGGAGACAACAAGAGAGAGTCCGAAGAGGAACGGGATCGTCGCGGTCGCGATCGTGATGAGTCACGTGACGAGAGGCGCGATCGACGCAGGGAGGAGGATGTCGAGCAGGAGAGGCGCGACCGACGTCGTGAAGGATCCCTCGATGAAGGACGTCGCAGAGACAACAAGAGAGAGTCCGAAGAGGAACGGGATCGTCGCGGCCGCGATCGCGATGAGCCACGAGACCGAGAGTTGAGGCAAGAGTGCCAAAACTTCGTCGATAGGCAGGTCCGCCACCTACAAGAACGTAATGAGAAGGAAGAACGTGGACGAAGCCGTCGCACCTCTTGGGATGAAATCAGCCGATATGCAAGGCCCTCCGAAAGATGCTGCAGGAACGTGGAACAAATCCCCGTAGAAGAGCGTTGCAACCGCCTCCGCGAGGCCTTATACATTAGCGGAGAAGAGGCACGCAATGATGGTCACCGCCATAACCAAGTGTCAAGGGAACGTCGTCAATGGGAAGAGGATGCCGAGCGAGAGAGAGACAGTAGCGAGCGCGAGGAGGACGAGCGCCGTTATCGCATGACCGGACGACAAGATGAGGAACAACGTCGTCGTTTCAAGGCCGGTGAGGAGGAACAACTTCTAAGCGTGGCAACCTCTCGCCTTCTCCAACAATGTGATCTTCGCCCACGCGCTTGTATTCGCCACTTTTAAAGAACGTACATAACTTTTTCAACTATACACTTTCTGAACATCGTAAATGTAAATGGTGTGCTCTGTGTGGTGTCTTGACGTTCTCATAACCCTCTCAATCATATTTCTCCCACGCTCGCGCACAACATGCACGCACGCACGCACGATCAGGTCGCGTGCCCTCGCTCGCTCATTGCACAAGCAAAATGAAACTCCACGCACACATGATTAGGTAACGTGCCCACACGCACACTACCCACTCCCACCCTACCTATATCTATCTCTATCCATCTATCGCTATCTCTCTCACGAGCAACGCGAAACTCGTCAAACGTCGATGCCATCACAATGTTGTATTGAAGCCACCCTCATACAATGCCGTGTCTCGCCGTACCATGATGTGCGCAATAGTAGTGGCTGATCGTAACTCCTACTACAAACATGATTCCACATGAAATTCCCATGTCTATCTACCATTTTCATCATCGTGTGAACCAACCAACCCACGCATGTTTCACCTAGAAATGTTGTCCTTGAATGGTGCCACCTTCATATTCCTCCGGTGGTTGCAGCGTCCACAACGACGACGGATCTTGTAATCACAATGAAAACGCGTGTCGTCGTCCGTATGTTGGTCGCAATGGATTCTAAACCCCCTCGTGGCCACAACCACCGATAACGTTTTCGTGGAGAGAACCAACACCCTAAAAACCTTTTCTCACCACCTTATCCTCGTTTTACGAGGCCCATACGCACTCTACAACCTCAATGGCATCACATGTGTAGGTGGCTATCATGAGGTTACATACTGTCTACGTTGCAATATGGACGAAGCGTCCATAGGTTAGTAGATTTGAAATGCCCAAGTGCATAATCCCACTCCTGGTGTGATGGAGGTGAGTATAGGGCTAGTGATATGGTAGGTCGAAGCAGGAGGATCCTGGACACGTAAAGGGGGGTGGATAAAAGTGAATGGTCTCTTCCGTGGCCCAAGTATGGATCATGCCATTAACGTCTATAGGAATGGACGTGGGAAGGGACATGCATGTACTAGACATGCATGGCCTTGTGTATATAAGGGTGGATCAACCATGACACACTCAAATAGGCGGAGAGAGAACCGGGGTAGTTCCGAACACAAGCAATGGCGAAGCTCACTATCATATTCCTCATGGCGGTTATCATGCTAGCCGCCTGCGGCGCGGCCAATGCTAGATCTGTAGGACGGGATCGCGAAGAGGAGAGGCGCGATCGACGTAGGGAGGAGGATGTCGACGAGGAGAGGCGCAGCGGACGTCGTGAGGGATCCATCGATGAGGGGCGCTACAGAGACAACAAGAGAGAGTCGGATGAGGACCGGGATCGTCGCAGTCACGATCGCGATGAGCCACGTGAGGAGAGGCGCGATCGACGCAGGGAGGAGGATTTCGATGAGGAGAGGCGCGGGGGACGTCGCGAGGGGTCCATCGAGGAGGGGCGCTACGGAGACAACAAGAGAGAGTCCGAAGAGGAACGGGATCGTCGCGGTCGCGATCGTGATGAGTCACGTGACGAGAGGCGCGATCGACGCAGGGAGGAGGATGTCGAGCAGGAGAGGCGCGACCGACGTCGTGAAGGATCCCTCGATGAAGGACGTCGCAGAGACAACAAGAGAGAGTCCGAAGAGGAACGGGATCGTCGCGGCCGCGATCGCGATGAGCCACGAGACCGAGAGTTGAGGCAAGAGTGCCAAAACTTCGTCGATAGGCAGGTCCGCCACCTACAAGAACGTAATGAGAAGGAAGAACGTGGACGAAGCCGTCGCACCTCTTGGGATGAAATCAGCCGATATGCAAGGCCCTCCGAAAGATGCTGCAGGAACGTGGAACAAATCCCCGTAGAAGAGCGTTGCAACCGCCTCCGCGAGGCCTTATACATTAGCGGAGAAGAGGCACGCAATGATGGTCACCGCCATAACCAAGTGTCAAGGGAACGTCGTCAATGGGAAGAGGATGCCGAGCGAGAGAGAGACAGTAGCGAGCGCGAGGAGGACGAGCGCCGTTATCGCATGACCGGACGACAAGATGAGGAACAACGTCGTCGTTTCAAGGCCGGTGAGGAGGAACAACTTCTAAGCGTGGCAACCTCTCGCCTTCTCCAACAATGTGATCTTCGCCCACGCGCTTGTATTCGCCACTTTTAAAGAACGTACATAACTTTTTCAACTATACACTTTCTGAACATCGTAAATGTAAATGGTGTGCTCTGTGTGGTGTCTTGACGTTCTCATAACCCTCTCAATCATATTTCTCCCACGCTCGCGCACAACATGCACGCACGCACGCACGATCAGGTCGCGTGCCCTCGCTCGCTCATTGCACAAGCAAAATGAAACTCCACGCACACATGATTAGGTAACGTGCCCACACGCACACTACCCACTCCCACCCTACCTATATCTATCTCTATCCATCTATCGCTATCTCTCTCACGAGCAACGCGAAACTCGTCAAACGTCGATGCCATCACAATGTTGTATTGAAGCCACCCTCATACAATGCCGTGTCTCGCCGTACCATGATGTGCGCAATAGTAGTGGCTGATCGTAACTCCTACTACAAACATGATTCCACATGAAATTCCCATGTCTATCTACCATTTTCATCATCGTGTGAACCAACCAACCCACGCATGTTTCACCTAGAAATGTTGTCCTTGAATGGTGCCACCTTCATATTCCTCCGGTGGTTGCAGCGTCCACAACGACGACGGATCTTGTAATCACAATGAAAACGCGTGTCGTCGTCCGTATGTTGGTCGCAATGGATTCTAAACCCCCTCGTGGCCACAACCACCGATAACGTTTTCGTGGAGAGAACCAACACCCTAAAAACCTTTTCTCACCACCTTATCCTCGTTTTACGAGGCCCATACGCACTCTACAACCTCAATGGCATCACATGTGTAGGTGGCTATCATGAGGTTACATACTGTCTACGTTGCAATATGGACGAAGCGTCCATAGGTTAGTAGATTTGAAATGCCCAAGTGCATAATCCCACTCCTGGTGTGATGGAGGTGAGTATAGGGCTAGTGATATGGTAGGTCGAAGCAGGAGGATCCTGGACACGTAAAGGGGGGTGGATAAAAGTGAATGGTCTCTTCCGTGGCCCAAGTATGGATCATGCCATTAACGTCTATAGGAATGGACGTGGGAAGGGACATGCATGTACTAGACATGCATGGCCTTGTGTATATAAGGGTGGATCAACCATGACACACTCAAATAGGCGGAGAGAGAACCGGGGTAGTTCCGAACACAAGCAATGGCGAAGCTCACTATCATATTCCTCATGGCGGTTATCATGCTAGCCGCCTGCGGCGCGGCCAATGCTAGATCTGTAGGACGGGATCGCGAAGAGGAGAGGCGCGATCGACGTAGGGAGGAGGATGTCGACGAGGAGAGGCGCAGCGGACGTCGTGAGGGATCCATCGATGAGGGGCGCTACAGAGACAACAAGAGAGAGTCGGATGAGGACCGGGATCGTCGCAGTCACGATCGCGATGAGCCACGTGAGGAGAGGCGCGATCGACGCAGGGAGGAGGATTTCGATGAGGAGAGGCGCGGGGGACGTCGCGAGGGGTCCATCGAGGAGGGGCGCTACGGAGACAACAAGAGAGAGTCCGAAGAGGAACGGGATCGTCGCGGTCGCGATCGTGATGAGTCACGTGACGAGAGGCGCGATCGACGCAGGGAGGAGGATGTCGAGCAGGAGAGGCGCGACCGACGTCGTGAAGGATCCCTCGATGAAGGACGTCGCAGAGACAACAAGAGAGAGTCCGAAGAGGAACGGGATCGTCGCGGCCGCGATCGCGATGAGCCACGAGACCGAGAGTTGAGGCAAGAGTGCCAAAACTTCGTCGATAGGCAGGTCCGCCACCTACAAGAACGTAATGAGAAGGAAGAACGTGGACGAAGCCGTCGCACCTCTTGGGATGAAATCAGCCGATATGCAAGGCCCTCCGAAAGATGCTGCAGGAACGTGGAACAAATCCCCGTAGAAGAGCGTTGCAACCGCCTCCGCGAGGCCTTATACATTAGCGGAGAAGAGGCACGCAATGATGGTCACCGCCATAACCAAGTGTCAAGGGAACGTCGTCAATGGGAAGAGGATGCCGAGCGAGAGAGAGACAGTAGCGAGCGCGAGGAGGACGAGCGCCGTTATCGCATGACCGGACGACAAGATGAGGAACAACGTCGTCGTTTCAAGGCCGGTGAGGAGGAACAACTTCTAAGCGTGGCAACCTCTCGCCTTCTCCAACAATGTGATCTTCGCCCACGCGCTTGTATTCGCCACTTTTAAAGAACGTACATAACTTTTTCAACTATACACTTTCTGAACATCGTAAATGTAAATGGTGTGCTCTGTGTGGTGTCTTGACGTTCTCATAACCCTCTCAATCATATTTCTCCCACGCTCGCGCACAACATGCACGCACGCACGCACGATCAGGTCGCGTGCCCTCGCTCGCTCATTGCACAAGCAAAATGAAACTCCACGCACACATGATTAGGTAACGTGCCCACACGCACACTACCCACTCCCACCCTACCTATATCTATCTCTATCCATCTATCGCTATCTCTCTCACGAGCAACGCGAAACTCGTCAAACGTCGATGCCATCACAATGTTGTATTGAAGCCACCCTCATACAATGCCGTGTCTCGCCGTACCATGATGTGCGCAATAGTAGTGGCTGATCGTAACTCCTACTACAAACATGATTCCACATGAAATTCCCATGTCTATCTATCGTGTGAACCAACCAACCACGCATGTTTCACCTAAAATGTTGTCCTTGAATGGTGCCACCTTCATATTCCTCCGGTGGTTGCAGCGTCCACAACGACGACGGATCTTGTAATCACAATGAAACGCGTGTCGTCGTCCGTATGTTGGTCGCAATGGATTCTAAACCCGATAACGTTTTCGTGGAGAGAACCAACACCCTAAAAACCTTTTCTCACCACCTTATCCTCGTTTTACGAGGCCCATACGCACTCTACAACCTCAATGGCATCACATGTGTAGGTGGCTATCATGAGGTTACATACTGTCTACGTTGCAATATGGACGAAGCGTCCATAGGTTAGTAGATTTGAAATGCCCAAGTGCATAATCCCACTCCTGGTGTGATGGAGGTGAGTATAGGGCTAGTGATATGGTAGGTCGAAGCAGGAGGATCCTGGACACGTAAAGGGGGGTGGATAAAAGTGAATGGTCTCTTCCGTGGCCCAAGTATGGATCATGCCATTAACGTCTATAGGAATGGACGTGGGAAGGGACATGCATGTACTAGACATGCATGGCCTTGTGTATATAAGGGTGGATCAACCATGACACACTCAAATAGGCGGAGAGAGAACCGGGGTAGTTCCGAACACAAGCAATGGCAAAGCTCACTATCATATTCCTCATGGCGGTTATCATGCTAGCCGCCTGCGGCGCGGCCAATGCTAGATCTGTAGGACGGGATCGCGAAGAGGAGAGGCGCGATCGACGTAGGGAGGAGGATGTCGACGAGGAGAGGCGCAGCGGACGTCGTGAGGGATCCATCGATGAGGGGCGCTACAGAGACAACAAGAGAGAGTCGGATGAGGACCGGGATCGTCGCAGTCACGATCGCGATGAGCCACGTGAGGAGAGGCGCGATCGACGCAGGGAGGAGGATTTCGATGAGGAGAGGCGCGGGGGACGTCGCGAGGGGTCCATCGAGGAGGGGCGCTACGGAGACAACAAGAGAGAGTCCGAAGAGGAACGGGATCGTCGCGGTCGCGATCGTGATGAGTCACGTGACGAGAGGCGCGATCGACGCAGGGAGGAGGATGTCGAGCAGGAGAGGCGCGACCGACGTCGTGAAGGATCCCTCGATGAAGGACGTCGCAGAGACAACAAGAGAGAGTCCGAAGAGGAACGGGATCGTCGCGGCCGCGATCGCGATGAGCCACGAGACCGAGAGTTGAGGCAAGAGTGCCAAAACTTCGTCGATAGGCAGGTCCGCCACCTACAAGAACGTAATGAGAAGGAAGAACGTGGACGAAGCCGTCGCACCTCTTGGGATGAAATCAGCCGATATGCAAGGCCCTCCGAAAGATGCTGCAGGAACGTGGAACAAATCCCCGTAGAAGAGCGTTGCAACCGCCTCCGCGAGGCCTTATACATTAGCGGAGAAGAGGCACGCAATGATGGTCACCGCCATAACCAAGTGTCAAGGGAACGTCGTCAATGGGAAGAGGATGCCGAGCGAGAGAGAGACAGTAGCGAGCGCGAGGAGGACGAGCGCCGTTATCGCATGACCGGACGACAAGATGAGGAACAACGTCGTCGTTTCAAGGCCGGTGAGGAGGAACAACTTCTAAGCGTGGCAACCTCTCGCCTTCTCCAACAATGTGATCTTCGCCCACGCGCTTGTATTCGCCACTTTTAAAGAACGTACATAACTTTTTCAACTATACACTTTCTGAACATCGTAAATGTAAATGGTGTGCTCTGTGTGGTGTCTTGACGTTCTCATAACCCTCTCAATCATATTTCTCCCACGCTCGCGCACAACATGCACGCACGCACGCACGATCAGGTCGCGTGCCCTCGCTCGCTCATTGCACAAGCAAAATGAAACTCCACGCACACATGATTAGGTAACGTGCCCACACGCACACTACCCACTCCCACCCTACCTATATCTATCTCTATCCATCTATCGCTATCTCTCTCACGAGCAACGCGAAACTCGTCAAACGTCGATGCCATCACAATGTTGTATTGAAGCCACCCTCATACAATGCCGTGTCTCGCCGTACCATGATGTGCGCAATAGTAGTGGCTGATCGTAACTCCTACTACAAACATGATTCCACATGAAATTCCCATGTCTATCTACCATTTTCATCATCGTGTGAACCAACCAACCCACGCATGTTTCACCTAGAAATGTTGTCCTTGAATGGTGCCACCTTCATATTCCTCCGGTGGTTGCAGCGTCCACAACGACGACGGATCTTGTAATCACAATGAAAACGCGTGTCGTCGTCCGTATGTTGGTCGCAATGGATTCTAAACCCCCTCGTGGCCACAACCACCGATAACGTTTTCGTGGAGAGAACCAACACCCTAAAAACCTTTTCTCACCACCTTATCCTCGTTTTACGAGGCCCATACGCACTCTACAACCTCAATGGCATCACATGTGTAGGTGGCTATCATGAGGTTACATACTGTCTA
>NW_028231083.1:0-18441 GCF_043228905.1 Azolla caroliniana | reverse complement strand
AAACGGGAAGTAGAGAGTACACAGAATATTTATGTGGAAAACCCTAATGGGAAAAAACCACGGAAGCCCATAGACTCCAAACTATCACTATATCAAAAAGGTACAAACAGAGACTCGGAGGCAATGACCTCGAGCTCTGTATCTTCGCCAGTCGGCGGTTACAACAAAGTATCACTCACTTTCTCTCTCTACACTACAACAATATGACAACCCTCTCACCTAACTCACAAAGTGATTGCCCTAAGTCATATTTATACTTATATGAACTTAGGGCTATTTACAAATATAGCCTCAATAGGCTTACTCAAAACATATTTACAAATAAGTCTTCACTTCCAGTTCACACTGGGTCCATCTGATCCGGTTTCCGGATCTCCTCATTCATAACCGGATCCCATCAGGAGGGGACCAATTTCCCAAAAATCTGTCATGATATGGCAAGACTCGAACCCATGACTTTATGTTACATGGGTCGAGCTCTTGACCATTACACTATCTATTGTAATACATAAAATATTATTTTTATTTAAGTTTTACTATAAAAAATTAATGTATATTCCAGATTTCTCGGGAACATTCTAGAAGCTTTAGGACTACTCTTGAGAACACTATAAAAGGAGGCACAAGGCATTATTTCGAACCAAATCGGTTCAACGCCAATCTTAAGCCTCCTAGCCTTCCTTGTATATTCTTCTCACATAATATATTGTTGTCATCATCATTTTCTCTCCCTCGATCTGTCACTCTCTCACAACTATCGAACCATCATGTTTGGCTCATTAATGGCAAAACTATTTGGATGTATAATGGAATCAAAGATAAGTGTATGGGCTGAAAAAAGTGGTAAGAGAGCTTATGGACAAGCTGGCTTTCGGAAACACCATAGCACCATTGATCACCTTATCACCCTTCGAGTATTAATGGAGGAAAGTCGCCTTAGAGGTAAAGGTTTATATTGTTGCTTTGTAGACTTCAAGAAAGCTCGTGAGCATCTTTGGAGGCGAATGGAAGAACTTGAGGTGCCAAGTGAATATATGCTTGCAATTTCCCAAATTTATGAGAAAGTTATATGTTGTGTGCGCATGAGAGATAAACTTTTAGATTTTTTCAAAAGCACTATTGGTGTTAAGCAAGGATGCCCACTCTCACCAACACTATTTGGTCTATGCATTGATGAATTGGAAGAAATGGTTACCAAGTTTGCAAAGGAAGAATGTGTTGAAGAAGTTGCCATTGGGAATGTTGTAATTATGCTTTTGCTATATGTAGATGATGTAGTGCTTTTTGCAAATACTTTAGGAGATGCACAAAAGCTTATGAAGGCATTGGAAAAATTTTGCATGCATACTAAATTAAGTGTCAATAGCTCTAAAACAAAGATTATGCTTGTGAAGAGGCAAAAAAGAAATAAACCATGCATTATGTACAACAATGAGCCACTTGAATGTGTGGAAAGCTTCAAATATCTTGGCCTTGAAGTTCGTTCAAATCATCGATGGAATGAATGTGCTACATGCCGCTTAGAGGCGGGCAAGGGAGCATACTATGCATTTGAGAACATATGCAATCTTGGAGATATTAAGTGTTGGGTCCTCAAGAAATATTGTTATTCTCTGACCGGACAAGGCCTAACACAAGGTGTCACGGAGACACTTCACCAAAGGGTGATTACGGCATAGGATTATGACTCAACGATTACACCGACTTAAGTAGGTTACACGATTAGAGCGCTTTTGTTAATTACACGCGTAAGATATAACAGTAAGTACAGAACGGAAATCAACACAGAAGTATAAACACCATACGCTCTATTAATTATCCGCTGCGATTACAATGGGGTCCGGGCCTTTAAATAGGTTTCCGGCCCGTAGTACAAAACGGTGCCTATCGCACCTATTCGGGATCTGTCCGGATCTGGAACGGCATACCGTTTCCAGTCCGTCCGTCCACACTATGCTTATTTACAACCATACTTAATTAATTCCTTCACTCCGTATTTTGGACTCCTTGCCGACCGGTAACACATGGCACGCCCGTGGGACAGTACCTTGTATGTCGAACCCTTCTCGGCCCCTTCATTGTTCACCCAAATTGTCCAAAATACTTTGTTCCAGATTTTCCAATTGTTCTTTCGCTTGTGGTTGTTGCGGCTGTGCTTGCTGCTGCTGCTGTGGTTGCGGTTGGGACTGAGACTGCTCCGGCTGCTCTATAGGCGGCTGCTCCGTTTGTTTCTCTGACTCCGGCATCTCCGTTTGACTGCTTCCGGTCCGGTCTCCTTCCAGTAACGGTTCCTCATCACTGAGGTTGACCGTAACCGGTTCTCGTGCTTTCTCTTCCCGGATCCGAGACCTCTCGTAGCTTTCAAACTGGATCTGCGCCTCCAGCCTGTCGTCGTCCAGCTGAGCTACAAGTTGCCGGACTTGCCCTAGTTGGTCCTCTGCCAAGGCTTGAAAGTCACCAGTAGCATGTGGCTACGGTGGGTAGGCGAGCAGATCGCCGGAGCGGTCGAGTACATAGAGGCGGAGGAGACGGCCCGGTCCAGAATCCGGAGCCTTGAACAAGACTTGGACAGGGTCACAAGGGAAATGGCTCAATTGGCTTTGACAACACAAGTCCAAGCACCGATGACTCCGGGCAATGTACAGAATAAAGCGTCAGATCAACCTGTACATAGCAATCAGACCCCGGCAACGGAAACCGTTCCGGAGAGAAATACGGCACAAGCCCAAGAGCTTGCGGACTTAAAGGATGAGCTAGCTGCCCAAGAAGCGCTGAGGAGCCGCGAAAGAGAGTTGAAGACGGCAGTGGAGGCAGAACTCAAAAAGACTGCTGAGAAGCTACGCTGGGCCGAGGAGAGCTTACGAAAAGGCCACCAAGCGTACGACCGGCTCAAGGATGAGAAGGAAAAAATGCAAGAATTTTGCTTTTAATTCTGCAAAGGTTGTGATGGTTGCCGGGTCCTGCGTCCGCCGCCATCGTGCCGCTGGTCCTTCCAACGTGACCCCGAATTCCGCTATCTTCAAGCGTTCTTCTTCCTCCGGTGTCAATCGCTGGGACGCGTGATTTGCTTCCCATGTCTGCTCGAAGGCATGAACATGCGCTTCCGCGTCCGGATCATCGCGATACTTTGAGTATTGGAACGGCATGTCGTCGTCCAGTATTAGGCCGCGGTTTAGTGGCGTTTGTTGATATCTTTCCGGTTTTCTCTCCGGTTCCACTTCCGGTTCTTTTGCCGGTGCTTTTTCCGGTTCCTCTTCCGGTTCTTTTTCCGGTTCCTTCACCGGCTCTTCTTCCGGTACCTTCGCCGGCTCTTTCGTTGGTGTCGGTGGCTTTGCTTCTTCCACTTCCGGTGTTGGTGGGTTGACGGCTTCCGTTTGCGGTTCCGGATAGCCCTGGTCGAACGGTTCCGGTTCTGGAGTCGGCACGGTATCCGACCCGTCGTCCTCCGGGCCGCCGGGGGTATCGTTGCTGCTCCGGTAGTTCGTGTGCACGCTGTATCCCCCTTCGGAATCCGATTCGTAGGCTGAAAAGGCTTCTGCCTCGTTTTCTCCGCTTGCCAGCGCCTCGAGGAGGCGTTCGGTTTCCCGGAGACTACTTAGACCGCTTCCGTCGTCCTGGTCGCGAGTTTGCTGTAACCGAAGAGATTCCTCCGCGACTCTCCGGATCTCCCCTTCGGAATCCGATTCGTAGGCTGAAAAGGCTTCTGCCTCGTTTTCTCCGCTTGCCAGCGCCTCGAGGAGGCGTTCGGTTTCCCGGAGACTACTTAGACCGCTTCCGTCGTCCTGGTCGCGAGTTTGCTGTAACCGAAGAGATTCCTCCGCGACTCTCCGGATCTCGTTGGAGAACGAACGATCCGAGCGAATTTCGTGCACTGCTTGCTGGAAAGTCTCACACCGTCTTTGCCGTTCGGCGAGGCGTCGAGCTCGGTCTGTAACCAGGTCGTGCGTTGGTCTAGTCATCCATTAAGCCGTCGTTCGCTGCGAGAAAGCAGGAATCGTGGTCGCCAAAACTGTGTTATTCTCTGATCGGACAAGGCCTAACACAAGGTGTCACGGAGACACTTCACCAAAGGGTGATTACGGCATAGGATTATGACTCAACGATTACACCGACTTAAGTAGGTTACACGATTAGAGCGCTTTTGTTAATTACACGCGTAAGATATAACAGTAAGTACAGAACGGAAATCAACACAGAAGTATAAACACCATACGCTCTATTAATTATCCGCTGCGATTACAATGGGGTCCGGGCCTTTAAATAGGTTTCCGGCCCGTAGTACAAAACGGTGCCTATCGCACCTATTCGGGATCCGTCCGGATCTGGAACGGCATACCGTTTCCAGTCCGTCCGTCCACACTATGCTTATTTACAACCATACTTAATTAATTCCTTCACTCCGTATTTTGGACTCCTTGCCGGCCGGTAACAAATATCTTTTCAACACTTTGGTGACACCGGTTCTTCTCTATGGGGTGGAAGTATGGGGCGGTAGTATCCCTAAATCTATGTGGAAAGAGTTTGAAAAGTTTCTACAAGTTAAGAAACAAACGCCCTACACCCTCCTCCTCCTTGAGACGGGATCGCTTCCCATTGAGATCATGGCCATGGAAAGGGTTGTTGAATACATGCTTAAGGTTCAAAAAAGTCCCTCACATCGACTTCCTAGAATTGTGTGGGAAGCAAGCAAAAAGATCCAAAAGACGCATAAAAGCAAAATTTTGTGTTCCGGTTGGATGCAAGATATAGAAAAATGGTTTGGTATATGGGATGCGAGACACTTGCTTCATGATGACGGGAACTCAACGCTCCTTATGCGCAACGCTCGGCCACAACCGAGCTTAGAATCATACACAGAAAACAGGAAATAAAGCACGACACGAAGAAGAAGAAACGAGTGCACAAGATGTTTACGTGGAAAACCCAAACTAAGGGAAAAAACCACGGCAGCCCACAGGCTGCAAACTATCACTACGTTGGAATGTACAAACAGTGAGTTCACGGAGGCAACGACCTCGTGCTCACGATCTTCGCCACAGGCGGCGGTTACAACAGAGGCAACGACCTCTTTCTCTCTCTCTCTCTCTCTTTGTACCAACAAAATGACAACAACTCTGACTAAAAGTTTGCCCTAAGTCATATTTATACTAATATGACTTTTTGGCTATTTACAAATATAGCCGCGATGGACTCTCAGAAACATATTTACGAATGTGTCTGTATCATCCGGTTCTCCGTAGCCTGGTACTCCTCATCCGGTTCATACCGGGTCTGCACCATCCGGCTCTCCGCAGCCGGGTACTCCTCATCTGGTTCATACCGGGTCTGCACCATCCGGCTCTCCGTAGCCGGGTACTCCTCATCCGGTTCATACCGGGTCTGCACCATCCGGCTCTCTGTAGCCGGGTACTCCTCATCCGGTTCATACCGGGTCTGCACCATCCGGCTCTCCGTAGCTGGGTCCTCCTCATACGGTTTCGGCCTCAGTCGAGTTTGTTCATCGGCACTGTTCTTCTCCCTTCCCATCTGGAGGGACCTGTCTCCCAACAAACTCCCCCTTCACTCCGGCATGGGGTGTCTTACCAGTCCGATTCTCTTCCGGCATGCATCCAGCTTGTCGGGTATCAGCACTTTGGTCAGCATATCTGACCCGTTCTCGGCCATGTCGATCTTCATCAGCGCGAACTCCTGGTCATCTACTCTTTCCCGGATCCAGTGATACCTCCGCTGGATATGCTTCGTCCGGGAATGGTAGGCCGCATTCTTAGCAAGGTGGATGGCACTTTGACTGTCGCAATAGAGTCGGTATTCATCTTGCCGGATACCGAGCTCTCCGATGAAGTCCTTCATCCATAATATTTCCTTGTCGGCTTCCACAGCCGCCATGTACTCCGCCTCTGTGGTTGACAATGCAACCGTCTTCTGCAGCCTCGACTGCCATGAAACAGCTCCCCCATGTCATTACATACCCGGATGTAGACCGGCTGGTATCCACATCAGCCGACATGTCCGAATCGGTGAAACCGTCCAGTTGAGGTTTTCCGGAGCCGAATCGGAGACACATATTTGAAGTGCCCTTCAAATACCAGAGTATCCATTTGACCGCGTTCCAGTGCTCCTTGCCGGGATTACTCATGAACCGGCTCACCACTCCGATTGCGTATCTTATATCCGGTCGGGTATAAACCATTGCGTACATTAAGCTCCCGCCGGCAGAGGCATATGGAATCTTCATCATATCCGCCTTCTCTACTTTCGTCTTCGGGCTTTGCTTGCCGGACAACCTACAGTTTGCCGGAAGTGTCGATCTGACTGGTTTCGAATCTGACATGTTGAACCGGTGAAGCACCTTTGTCACGTACTTCTCCTGTGACAGCCATAATTGCTTCTTTGACCGGTTCCAGATAATATGCATCCCCAACATCTGTCTTGCCGGACCCAAGTCTTTCATTGAGAAGGTCCAGTTGAGAGCCTTCTTCAGCATCCGTATTTTGACTTGATCCCGTCCGATGATCAACATGTCATCCACGTACAGAAGGAGTATCAGGAAGTCATCTCCTTCGAACTTCTTCACAAACACGCAGTGATTGGCCTGCGTCTTGTGGTACCCTTGATCGGTCATGAAGGAGTCAAACTTCCGGTACCATTGCCGGGGGGCCTGCTTTAGCCCGTAAAGGCTCTTCTTCAACCGGCAAACCAAGTGCTCCTTCCCTTTCTCCACGAATCTGTTGTATGTATGGCTGGACTAGCCGCAACACAGGTGTCTATCCGACACTTCTCCAAAGGGGTGGTAGGGATAGGATGTTAATACACGCGTATGATAATTACACTTAAGCACAGACGAAGACAAGATTAATCAGCATAAGCAAAACTATATTAATTCTTCGCGCTTTCATTACAAAACATCGGATCCTTTTATAGGCATCCGGCCAGATTACAATCGGTGCTCGGTAGGCAACCGTTAACCGAAACCGAATCGGTTCGGATCCGGATCGGTTACAACTACCGGATCCGTCCCTCCTAATAATTCTATTCCTATTTCTATATTTATCCGATCCGACCTTGCTTTCCCATTTGCCTTCTCTGACCGGCCAACACGGAGGATGTGGCCGGACCATCGAAGACACCAGAGAGCTGGAACTCCGACGGAAGAGGGAAAGGAAAAATGATTCTGACATTCAAACTCGCTTCAGACATCGAGCAATGGACAGACATAAAGAAAGTGTTCGAGGAGAGAATCCTTGACAGCTGAGTAGATTTTTCGCTTCGGGAACTACTCGGAATAGCAAAAAAGGAGTTCCATGATCTTCTTGTGGATCTTGTGAAAAGAAAAAGACAAACTACAAAGGAAAATGCGCCGATGGTGAATGCAAATACCGTTCTGATGAACGACACCGAAGTGGAGGACGAGATTCCGAATTCCCACTATACAAAGCCACACTGGGCGCGTGCAACTACCAAGACTCCGGTCCGAATCGGCAACATCAAAGAGCCCGTGCTAGCATTGATTGATCACGGATCGGAGATCAATTTGATGTCTAAGGAGTTCTACCGGAAGGGGAAGTGGCCTATTAACACCAATCATGGATGGAAGATCCGGGTGGCCACCAAAGCAACGGAAGATCTATTTGCGGCTTGTCCGGATGTGACGGTGAAGATCGGGGATGTCGAGATCGACCAAAATTTCTTTGTACAAGACAAGGTCTCACACTCCATGATCCTCGGGCAACCCTTTATCACGGCTTCACGGATGGAGACGAAGATGCTCGATAGCGGTGCGACTTTTGCACGAATTCGGAGCGAAAACGGAGGGAAATCCGTCCAATTCCTAACGGTGCTGGCAAATCATGAAAGGAACAAGAGGGAGCTCTTGTCCCAAACAAGAATGGATTTTTAGAGCGGACTGTTGCGGAGTGGGGAAGTGATAGTCCGAGAAGCCCTGATACCCCACACAGGAAGAAAACTTTCGGAGCAAAACAAGTACGAATCGGTCCGGATGGGGCATCCACGTACACAACCGTAATCGGAGAAATGAAGAAAAAATACCAAAAAGTGGAGGATAAGTTACGGTCGGCATCAATAATTAAAGAAGATGAAGAAATCGTGGGAATAGTTGAAGAAGTGTTCTATGGGAGCATGCGACAATGGCTTGAAGAGCTTGCGAAAGATACAAGCCAGGGAAATTGGGTAATTCCGGTGGAATCGATCGAGATGTACGAGATCATTGCGAAAATGGGTCCGGATACGCTCCGCAAAGAAGAAGCAATGGTAAGTACGAAATACAAGACTGTGGAGAAGAAAGTGAAACCGGCCGCGGGATCATTACCCGCCGATAGCGAGCAAAAGAGGAAAGAAGTCTCGGGAGATCTCACACTTCGGAAATCCGTGGATATCGGACATGCCTTCACGGATGAGACCCAGAAGAAACTTTGGATCGGTGGAGGTGGTTTCCTTTTACAAAATGAAGAAGAACGATTCTGTGGGATGTTGGAACAACATGGGAAAGCATTTGCATTCACATCGAAGGAGATTGGGTGCATTGATCCGAAGATAGTGGAGCCGATGGTGATCTTCATGATTGAGCATGTGCTGTGGAACCTGAAGCCGATTCCGGTGCTGCAGGCGTATATTCCCAAAATCATCGACTTGCTCAAGGAGAAGGTGGCGAAGGGGATTCTAGAGCCATCAAATGCTCCGTACTCAAATCGATGGTTTACGGTTTCGAAGAAGAATGGGTCACTCTGATTTATCCAAGACTTGCAACCAGTGAACAAGGTCACGATCTGGAACTCCGGAGTCGGTCCGATAGTGGGCTAGTTTGAATGTGCATACTACCACAAGGGGCGACAAACTCGGTTGCACATATGATGAACGCGATGAACAAGGTGCGTCAAGATTGCATACTGGAGATAACGATGTTGTTCGTAGATGAAATTCCGATGAAAGGATGTGCGGTGGAAGAAAAAGATGAAACTATGGATGATCGAGGATGTCGAAAGTTCGTAGTCGACCATATTCGTGATTGCAAGAAAGTGCTTCGAAAGTTAGAAGATGTGCACCTAACACTTTCCGGGGAGAAATCGGCATTCGGGCAAGAAGAGATGTTGGTAGTCGGACATTTATGTGGGCCCTTCGGCTGAAGACCGTCACCGACCAAGATCGATGCGATTCAAGCTATGAAAGAAATATGCGAGTCACAATCCGGAGTCCGAAGGTTTCTCGGAGCATGTGCATTCTACCACATATGGATTCCGCACTATGCACATATTGCGGACCCACTCTATCACTTGTTCCGGAAGGGTAAGAAGTTCGAATGGAAACCGGAGCATACCAAAGCCGGGAAGAAGCTCAAGAAATCACTACAGAGGGCAAAAGCACTAAAGAAGCCGAACTATGACCGACCGATCATAGTAACGGTTGACACAAGTCCAACCGGAATTGGATGGGTCATCAATCAAGCTGATCCGGATGGTTCACGATCTCCGATTCAATTTGGAGGAAAGGTTCTCAACGAAAGGCAACACGGGTATGCACAAGTCAAAAGAGAATTATGGGGAGTCGTGTTGGCAATCAAATCGGATCGAGATTATTTTATCGGAGCCGAAGTAGTGATCGAAACGGATTGTCTTCCGATACTCGGGATGATGCGGTGTTGCATGATACCAGATGTGGCTATGCTAAGGTGGATGCATATGTGAAGTCGCTTAACCCGGACGTATGACACATCTCTAGAAAAGACAACGCGGTAGCGGATATGCTATGAAGGGCTCGGTTCGGAGACGACATAGCCGAATCCGATAATGAAGAAGTTTCTAAAGACTACTTTGCTTTGGATCACATATGCCGAGTAAACGTAATCCGAGCATTCCGAGAAGAAGAATACGAGGGAGAAAGCTTGACGATCGGGAAGATGCTACAAGAGATCGAGGTGTCAACGAATGATAAAGAAAAGAGAGCCGAGATTCGAAGTAAGAAGGGACAAGTCCGAAAGTTCTTCTTGAAAAATGGATTAATATGGAGGGAGCCGAAAAGACCGGATGGTATACCACTTCGGGTAGTTGGGACGAAAGAGCAATGAAACCGGATAATATCCGACTTTCATGAATCCGATTGGGCTGGACATCGAGGAACATCGGCAACTTTTGTGAAAATCAAACAAAAATATTGGTGGAAGAATATGTACAAAGATGTAGCGGAGTTCACGGGAAGTTGCGAGGAGTGTCAAGTCTACTCCGGGGTTCGACACCAAGATGAATTACATCCGACATTTTCACCGACAATCAACTTCAAGTGGATGGTCGACATTGTAGCCATGCCAACCGGGATCGGACAAAAGAAGTACTTGGTGTTAGCTCGGGAAGATCTCACAAAGCAAGTAGAAGGTCGAGCACTACGAAGGAAAACATGTTCTGCGGTATGCCAATTTCTTTTGGAGGACAGTGCTACCGTGGAAGGAAGAGATGAGTCGGGAAGAACTACTAGCGGTCCGGATATGACAACTAGAGGGAAAACCGGAAGACATAGCGGAAACAATACGCCGACAACAAGAAGCGCGATTCCAAAATAAAAGCCGGTTCGACACAAAGCACCGACTACGACCGCGGAAGATTGAAGAAGGATATTGGGTGATTGTCTACGACAGTAGTTTGGATCATCAACATACAACGATGCGGAAGTTTGCGAAAAGGTGGTTCGGGTCATACGAGGTTCGGAAAGTTTTCGACAACGGAACTTACCGACTATGCGAGTTGGATGGAACGATGCTACGAATGCCTATAGTTGGGAAATGGGTGAAGATTTTCAAGAAGCGGACTGATGAAGAACCCTATGTGATCCCAGACAAGACCGACAAGGGGGAGCAATTAGACGAAGATGGCGGTGATACGGAAAGCGAAGAAAGAGGATTACAACTCATAGTCGACTTAAGGGGAGAATCAGAGGAAGCTTCGGATGAAGGTGAATAGCAAGCATCGGGGACTTCGGCACATACCAGAGGATGTGCGGGTTCGGAGGGGGCGAGTGTCGTAGTGTGAATCACACACTACGTGAAATATGTAAAATACTATATTCGATTTAAAGTGCGTATAATAAATAAAATAAAATATTAAAATAAACATATTTATTACGTGCATAGGGCAAGATTCAAACCCTATACCTCCACGTAGACAAACCTCAACCTTACCATTGTACTAACTTATCCTTAGTATTCTATAAATGTAGATTTAATACCTATAAGACCTTTATTTACGTCTGCCTTTATTAAAAGGTAAACCATGCATTTTTAGAGTGTGTGAATACTTTATAAACCAATAAAAAAATACTCGTGCACATCTAGCGTGCATGAGCACCATATTTAGGAAATAGAAGTATAGTGGAAAAGAGAACTCATGCACATTTAGTGTGCATGAACACTTTTAGGAAAAGTAGGAAGTTATGCTTAGTCTCTCCCATCCTTATATAAGGAGAAGAGAAATATGTATAAGGTTGTTGATTATTTTACAAGCGTTGATTAATATAATATATTCGTGGGATTCACGAATTTGCCAACTATTTTTCTCTCTTAATCTGAGTACTCACTAATACACTATACTCGTGGGATTCACGAGTTTTTCATATCTTTCTTTCTTACAATATATTTCATATTCTTAATTGCCTTAGAATATTCTTTTCTCCTAGTCCAAAACCTCAGTGGTTCCCGCCCGACTCACATAACGATCCGGAGCCGAAAGGCACGACAACGGGAATCCAATGGAGTGTCACAAACCCACATGGGTAAAAGCATGCGAGTGGAAACACTATTATAGCTAATTAGCTACTAAAATGGCCATAGCTAATTAGCTATTTGTTTAGCTAGTCTTTTTTGTGGGAAAATCAAATATTTGAAAAACTAATTTATGAAAAAACTCAAATATTTGAACTTCTGTTTCAAATGTAGTGGAACTTGGGGAATAGCACCATCATCTAAGGTCGACTTCAATGTCATCAATTTCTTGTTTAGCCTAAGTCCGATTTTGAACGCAGATGGAGTACTCAGAGCACAAACGCAGATGTAGCTCCCGCAACAGTAGAAAATCGACATTGCAGATTGAGAGCTACAACACAGAACTCGCTCGATCATCGTCCAGGTATGTTTCAGTTACAGAAACCCCAAACATTTGTTTTTTCTTTTTGACTACTGTCTGAACTTTGGTTCCGATTCATATTTCCCCAAAATCGAATAGGGCGAAGTCCTTGGAGTCCCATACAAGGATGTCTCCCAAATCAAGGAGTAGCAACAGGTGTGTTTATATTACTTTTTTTGTGTTTAATCCTATCTTTAGTGATCATTGGGGTTTCTGATTGAAATTTCTGATTAGGGTTTTTGATTATAAATTTCTGATTAGAATTTCTGAATAGGGTTTCTGGTTACAAATTTTGATTACAGATTAGAATTTCTGAATAGGGTTTTTGTTTATAAATTTTTGTTTAGGATTTCAGATTAGGGTTTGTGATTGAAATTTCAGATTAGGGTTTTTTATTATAAATTTCTGATTAGAATTTCTGAATAGGGTTTCTGGTTACAAACTTCTGATTACAGATTTTGATTAGGGTTTCTGATTTCAAACTTCTGATTACAGATTTTGATTAGGGTTTCTGATTTCAAACTTCTGATTACAGATTTTGATTAGGGTTTCTGATTTCAAATTTCTGAATACAGATTATGATTAGGGTTTCTGATTTGCTAAGTTAAAGATTTTGCACCATTTTTGTTGTTGTTGATTGGGGTTTCTGATTCTCACATATTCTGATTTCTGAAATGATATTTCAGATGGCTCGTTCCTCCGTATACAAGAGTGCTAAACTTCGCAAAATTTTGCGAGACAAAGGAGGACTTACAAAACACCTATGGTCTGTCACTCGAGGGTGTTGACCCTGCTATCCTAAGTGATAAATTGATCAGTGATGTAGACTGGATGACAGTATATACAGTGCCTAGAGTCAAAGGCAAGGTCAAGCTGAAGCATGTACGAGCCGACTTGTACGATGACTGCATGAGACTACACCAGAAAGTTCATTAGGAGATCCCTTGCCTTTGACTCGAGGGTGTTGACCCTGCTATCCTAAGTGATAAATTGATCAGTGATGTAGACTGGATGACAGTATATACAGTGCCTAGAGTCAAAGGCAAGGTCAAGCTGAAGCATGTACGAGCCGACTTGTACGATGACTGCATGAGACTACACCAGAAAGTTCATTAGGAGATCCCTTGCCTTTGACTCGAGGGTGTTGACCCTGCTATCCTAAGTGATAAATTGATCAGTGATGTAGACTGGATGACAGTATATACAGTGCCTAGAGTCAAAGGCAAGGTCAAGCTGAAGCATGTACAAGCCGACTTGTACGATGACTGCATGAGACTACACCAGAAAGTTCATTAGGAGATCCCTTGCCTTTGACTCGAGGGTGTTGACCCTGCTATCCTAAGTGATAAATTGATCAGTGATGTAGACTGGATGACAGTATATACAGTGCCTAGAGTCAAAGGCAAGGTCAAGCTGAAGCATGTACGAGCCGACTTGTACGATGACTGCATGAGACTACACCAGAAAGTTCATTAGGAGATCCCAGTCAACAATGAGTTGTCAATTTCATTTGCTAGAGCATTTGCATATGAGTACTGCAAAACAACGAAGGAATCCAGAGACCCTGAAATGTATAGGGTAGCTTGGGCAGTCTATGGTGAGGCATCGGTAAAAAGATGCAGAAAGATGGGGACCTTGGCACAAAAAATAGACAGATTTTGGAGCATGGCAGCTGTTGATGCAACTGCCGACTCCCAGCAAGACTGGGGGCATACACCACACCGACACCCAAGGAAAGCCAATGTCGATGATACAGGTGAGACATTGGCATTTTTTAAGACTAATTTAGAGAAAGCCACAATGGCTTCTGCAATGGAGAGCAAAGTTACTTCCGCTGTTACAACGATTAGAAATAAGATTCAGGTAACTATTGTTTTGCGGGTATGTGATTGTGTTATAAATAACTTTAAGGGTAAAATGTGCTAATCAAGCATTATCTGGAATAGGTTGCGCAACAGGAGCTTGAATTAGAGGGGCCACTGGATCCCCAACGTAAAATACAACTGCAAATAGAGATCCAGGTTCTTTCAATGAACCTGGACCTTCTAGGTGTAAATACTGTTGCAGATTACAATTTGGATAAGCTTCAAGTAAGTTAACGATTCCTGAGCAAAGTTGGTGTATCTTTCAACAACAGGAATAATTAATCGGTAAATTTCTTTGTTGCGTTGAAGGAACAATACATTCATCAAGAACAGGTAGTTGGCTGCCTTAAGAAGCAGCTACATTTTGTGGAGGGAATGGTAAGGACCAGATAGGATTTGGACCTGAACATTCTTGCTCCCTTACCAAATGAAGTAGAACCAGAAAATGATTTATTGACAGTTCAAGCACGTTGCATCGCTTGCGGGTTAGGTGTGGAGGACAAAACTGCGTCTTTGTTGGTTCACCTACAACCATGCAACCACACATACCATCTGCTTTGTTTTCAACATGCCTGTCGAATTGTTGCATTCTGTTTGGGAGATTGCAGTACAGCTCTACCAAATGAGTGGAGAAAACTAACAGGTATACCATACTGTAGCTAATAAGCTTAGTCTTTTCTAATTAGCTAAGCCGTAAAAAGTATGGAAACTATTTTGCTGCTATCGTTGTAGCTAATTAGCTACTACCATAGTTGATTAACGCAGCTAATAGCTATCCTATTAGTTAATTAGCTACTGCCATAGTTTACTACAGTAGTTAATTAGCTAAGTGACAGCTAGTTAGCTACTAGCTAATTAGCTATCCTACTGGCAGCTAATTAGCTAATGCCAGCTAGTTAGCTACTAGCTAATTAGCTAATGCCAGCTAGTTAGCTACTAGCTAATTAGCTAGCACCATAGTTGTGTAAAGTAGCTAATTAGCTACTGGCAGCTAATGAGCTACTAGCTAATTAGCTATCCTAGTAGCTAATTAGCTATCCTAGTAGCTAATTAGCTATGGTACTAGCTAATTAGCTAGTACCATAGTTGTGTAAAAAAGCTAATTAGCTATCCTATTAGCTAATTAGCTACTGGCAACTAATTAGCTATCCTAGTAGCTAATTAGCTACTGCCATAGTTGTGTAAAGTAGCTAATAAGCTATCCTAGTAGCTAATTAGCTACTACCAGGTAATTAGCTATCCTAGTAGCTAATTAGCTATGGTACTAGCTAATTAGCTAGTACCATAGTTGTGTAAAAAAGCTAATTAGCTACTGGCAACTAATTAGCTATCCTACTAGCTAATTAGCTACTAGCAGTAGCTAATTAGTGATTGGCAACTAATTAGCTATCCTACTAGCTAATTAGTTATCATAGTAGCTAATTAGCTACTGCCATAGTTGTGTAAAGTAGCTAATAAGCTATCCTAGTAGCTAATTAGCTACTGGCAGCTAATTAGCTATCCTAGTAGCTAATAAGCTATCCTAGCTACTACATAGTTGAGAAAGTAGCTAATTAGCTATCATTGTAGCTAATTAGCTATCCTAACTACTACCATAGTTAGCAAAGTAGCTAAATAGCTATCCTAACTACTACCATAGTTAGTAAAGTAGCTAATTAGCTATCCTAACTACTACCATAGTTGAGTAAAGTAGCTAATCAGCTATCCTAGCTACTACCATAGTTGAGTAAATTAGCTAATTAGCTATCCTAGATACTACCATTGTTGAGTAAAGTAGCTAATTAGCTATCCTAGCTACTACCATAGTTGAGTAAAGTAGCTAATTAGCTACCATAGTAGCTAATTAGCTATCCTAGCAACTACCATAGTTGAGTAACTTATAACTAATTAGCTACCATACTAGCTAATTAGCTATCCTAGCTTCTACCATAGTTTAGTAAAGTAGCTAATTAGCTATCCTAAATAGCTGCCATGTTATTGTAGAATCTTGTGGATTAAGGACGGCACATGATGTGTCTGGTGCTGATGACGCTGCAACAGATGAGGATACTCGTGCCAACGTGGCTGAAAGTAAGAGTCCTACTATCACATCTCCTTCAGATCAACTCCACCCTATTCTTTTGGAACAGTGTACTGAATTAGGCAACGATGTGAAATGCCATGAAATAGTGGAAACAACATGTAAAACTGAGGTTCACAACAACAGTGTTTATGAACACTTGATGCAACATTTCTTCGAATCTCAAGACCTTGATTCCACCCCACTGAGCCCAACTACTGAAAATGTCCAAACAGATCCCTTTGTACTTGAAAAGCTAGTTCAAGAAACGACTGATGTACAATTAGCTACTGAGGCGATGGGAAGGTTGTCGGAGGAGGACACACTTGCGCATTGGGTGAAAGAAGCAAGGCTAAATGGGGAACCGACCAGAAAAAGGCTAAAGAAGGGGCCACGATCGGGAACAAGACCAGTTACTCGGTCAAGGGGCCCAGACGTAGTGGAGCGAAATACTGTTTAGTTGGATATGATTGTTAGCTTAGGGATTTTGCTAGGGTTTTATGAAGTTTTACTATCCTGTTGGACAAGTAAAACCTCAGATTGGTTGTTGCTTGATCCACATTATGTAATGGAACTCTATGATGTTTTTCCAAGATAATTTGAAGAGTGTTGTTCTATGACTGAAACTCTTTGATGTTCAGGATGTTATTTTGTGAGACTGTTAGTTACTTTGTGAGTGTGAATATGTTGGTGTTTTCTGATGTTGCAGAGTCTAAAGGGTTTGATTCTATTGCTCGTAAGGCCAATGGCAGTGTGGATACTGTTGATGTTGCGGCATGCTTAAAGGGCCCCATCTTGAAAGTAGATTTAGCAACTGACACAAGTGATCTGGTCACACAAGTTGATCAAGCATGTTGCACGGATGACTTGGTGTTGCAAGTAGATGCACCATGTAGCACGAATGACTTGGTGTTGCAGGTAGATGCAACATGTGATACCAGTGGACTGATATCGAGCAGATCAGTAGCTACATGCACCGAGGTAATCCAAGGATTGATAACTAAGTCGACAAAACAAGAGCACCAGAATGTGAAGCCAGGCCCAACACAGTCGACTAGGGGTTTGAAGAGGAAAAGGACGCCAGTTGTGTCGGCCGAACCTGAGCTGATTGAGATTGATCGTATCCTACTAGAAAATGGTGTAACAGCGGCTCAGTTTCAGGAATGGAAACCTAAACCACTAGAAGTTGAAAGAAGAGCCTTGATCTTGGAGCTTGATAAAGTCTTGATGAGTGTGAGATATATGCAGCCAAGGAGGGACGCGAATCAGTTTCTAGAGTGGGCTATGCAATACTTTGATTTGTTTATTTGGAGTGAAAAACTAAAATCAGATGTGTGGAAGTGTTTGGCAAGATTCTTCCCAAAATGGCGAAGTCATTTTAAAGGTCAATGGGCACGAGAAAATTGTGAGCAAATGGAAGCTGCAAGATTCAAGAGACTTTCTGATTTTTGGGCTACTTGGCCTGAATATAATGCCGACAATACATTGATTTTAGATACAGAACATTTCCGGCACTACTTCAATATTCGGAGATGCTGTCTCATTCTACCCGAGGAAATGCTTGAACAGTACCTAGTGCAAACAATGAGCTGCCAACTAGGTGCATGGTTGTGGACTCCATACCGAGCTCGATATGCGGATAATATATGTAGACTCGTTCCACTGACTAGCAAGAGCTTAGTTGTTTATAGGAGATTTGTAGACATTTCCAATGGTAATTTATAAATATGTAAAGAGATGACATTATTCAATGAAGAATTTAATTACTTGTTCCCACTGTACTTATCTACTATGTAATTTGAGGAATATGTTGCAGATTGTTGATTTCATGCTATTGATGACTATTTAGCTATTGACAGCTAATTAGCTACATTTGTACAGCTAATTAGCTACTGATGACTATTTCGCTATAACTTATAACTTAAAACATAACAAAAAAGACATGATTTTATTGAGAAAGAAGCATAGAAAGCAGACAGTATACAAGAAATTGATTCTCAAACGAATTTATTTAACTGTTTTCGCGAAATACATGTTTGTTTTACAAGAGAACATGGTAAGTGCTACTTGTAGCTACAAATTCCATGGCATACTATTGTAAATACATTCATACACATTAGCACCAACAATGTATAAACCTGAGCAACTATTGTATTCTGACATTGGGACGTTAATGCACCTGACCAAATGAGAGTACATGTACGCCGTTGGTTTGTCTTCTAATAGCCTGTACACATATTCGTAGTCATCTAATTTTGCATAAAAAATGCCTTCGATGTAGAATGTCCCGGCAGATACAAAATTTCCCCATGCATCTACAATATTCTGCCTTGCACACTGTTTACTAACCGTGCACTTTAATATATAGAAATCAGCACCCTCTGAATTGCCTTCT
>NW_028231082.1:0-18453 GCF_043228905.1 Azolla caroliniana | reverse complement strand
GGATGCAAGTTGTTGCTGAAGGATGTCCGACACGTTCCGAAGGTTCGACTGAACCTGATATCAGCTGATCGGCTAGATGATGAAGGCTATATGGGTAGCATTTAGAACAGTGTCATGAAGTTCACCAAGGGGAGCCTAATAGTGGCTCAGGCCCGGAAGGTCAACACATTGTACCTGATTAATGCCCGATTAAGCCCGGAAGAAGTGAACACTGCTTCCGACACTACCGGTGAGTTGTGACACAAGAGACTGTGTCACATGAGCGAGAAGGGGATGAGGAGGCTAGCCGAAGACAACCTCATTCCGGTGAAGCACGTGCATCTTGAGAAGTGCACCGATTGCCTGGTCGATGTCATGAAGATTTCGGGCCTCAGTGAGAAATCGGAGAATATTGGGAGGATCGGCAAGGTGCACCATGTGCACGCACCCTTGTACAAAATTAGCATAAGGGCAAAGGGGTGCCTTTGTGGCGCCGAATAGGCAATAAAGTTGGGACAGAGGATCCCATGTAATATGGATTTATCCCACATTGTAACGTCCTTCCCTCCTTGGGCTATAAAAGGAAGGAAGGGTTCTCTTGTATGGGGTTGCCCATTTTGAGTCGTAAGGGTATACCGTTTTGTAGAGGGTCTTTTCTTTTGTTAAGGGTTCCTAGGGTTAGTAACTTCTTGTTTCTTTTCTTCTTCTTCTCCTTCTTGCGAAGTCGGGCGCCGCAGCTATGGTGGCAAAGTTGTTAGGTTAACTTCTCTTCTAATGAGCGTAGCCAGCTGGAAGCCATGGTTGTATCTTTTCCCTTGTTATATATATAATCGTATCGGTTTGTGCATATTGGTGTATTTGGTGGTGCCGGGAGCACAACCCTTTCTTGTTTCCTGTGTGTATAAGAGTCGGTGTCGCGCGCATGCTCTCTCTCTCTCTCTTCTCTCTCTCTTCTCTCTCTCTTCTCTCTCTCCCTCTCGTGTTTGGTTGCCTCCGGGTTGTGTCCGGAGTCGGTTTTCTCGGCATCCCTTCCTCCCTCGTCCGAGACCCCCGTGGTCCCGCCCTTTTGACACGCACGCGCGTAATAATGCGACATCTCTGGTGAACCCGATGTGAAGGGCGGCAAGGGAGAATGGAGTTGGAAGAAGACGACTTCGCGCAACTCTTGGTCGAAGCGGTGAGGGAGTTTGGACGAGCAACAACAAGAACAGAGACGGCGTAGCAAGCTGTTGAGCGAGTGGTCGAAAGAGTCAGCCATTTCAACGGGGACAAAGTCCCATTCCACTTGGAAGCCTAGAACGCGGAAATGGAGGAACGAGACGTAGATGAGGCGTTGAGGCTGGAGTTCTTCTGTCGAGTCGTCGTCGTCCGTATGCACGCGGAAGTGAAGGAGCTCCGGTAAGCTCATAGTTCGTGGGAGGTCTTCAAATAGGCGCTCCTACAGGCATATGGGGGACAACGCGGCTTCGACCAGTGGGTGGCATCGACGAAGACCCACCGGGGCGCAACGAAGGCGTTCCCAGAGTTCGAGCGACGGCTTGCTCAGCTCCCAGAGCGGGAGCAAGGTTTGGTGGGGGCAGACAAAGTCTTGTTGTTCGTTAGGTCGATCGACCAAGCGGATCGGGAGGCCATCGGGATTGAGCTCGAAGACGACGACGGAGTGAATGACCTTACGGAGGACTAGTCGAAGGTTGGAAGGGTATGCCAACGGCTAGATGTCAAGCGAGCTGAGAAGACTGGGAGGAAGGCGCGCGAAAGCGCGCCATCACAGCGGGAAGAGGTTGAACGGCAAAGTGAATCGGCAAGGCTCGGCTTCGCGGTCAGGATTGCAAAGGCATTCGTAGCTCTTGAGGCAATGCTCGAGGAAGAGGAAAGAACGAGGCCGCAAACCAACGCTGAGGAGACGGACTTGCCCCATGAGATGGCAAAAGACTAGTACCACGGTACCATGGGAGAGGGTGCGGAACAAAACACGTTCTCGGATTGCAGAGATAGAACGGCCAAGGACAAGGCCGAGATATCGATCGCAGAATCGGAACGTTGGAACTGGTGGTTTTGGGCACGTCAGCCCAAGGCTCCGGACATTAGAGAAGCAAGCCCAGGCGGGGCTTACGCAATCGGTAAGGGGATGGCCACCGACCACGAAGAGCAGGTGGCTATGGAAAAAGGCGCAAATAGGACGGGCAGTTCTACGTGTGTTCCCACACTTGCTCCCAAGACAATGGCAATCGAGCCCGAGTGCCCACGTGAGTCCCAAGAGGAGGAAGGTGGCGGTGTGAGACCGAGAATCGCCAGCGAGATGATACAAGGAAGGAGCGGACAAAAGCCCTCAAAACCAATTCCGGAGAACTCGGCATTTGGGCCCTTATGCCCACGCAACCGAGGAGATGGATGATGGTATCGAGGAGTCCTAGCACGATGCCAATGAAGATGGATGGGAAGTGGCCCACGAGAAGGTCGACGAAGAGGCCAAGAAACAACCCGATCGGAGACTGAACCGCACGGCGCTCCGATTCGGGTGGAGCACGATCCGGTCATGGATTGTTCGACCAGGGCCAGAATCGGCATGAAGGTGCTGATACGTGAGAGGGTGTGGAACGAGCCTCCCTCTTTTACATGGGGAGAAAGACCGACCAGGCAAAGGTCAGGAATCAAAACGGAGGTGATCAAGGGTTCAGAACGCGTCCGGCAGGATCGGCATCGGAGCCGAAACTCCAGACATTGGAGAATCAAGCCTAGGAGGGCCTTGGTTGATCACAGAGAGGATGCTATCCACTGACACCACTAAAAGGGTCGGTGGCCTGGGACGAGTCGCCGGGAGTCATTACGAAATTGGTTACCCCAGATCTTGACCGGAGACTTTGGCAGTTTGAGCCAACATGGCAACGTGAGACCGAAAGAGAAGGGAGATGTTGGGGAAGCGCAAGAAAGGGGGATGACGGCAACGGAGAGAAATGGAAGAGACGGTTGACTAAAGTATGGGTCCTCCACACTCATTCCCGAGACTTAGGCGGTTGCGTCCGTGACCCAATGGAAGACCTAAGAGACGGAAAGTGGCGGTGAGGACGTAGAGGTCACGACCAATACAACTGATTCAGATAGGGAGAACGAAGACCCGGTCCTATGGGGGTCCTCACATCGGTTCCGGAGTCCTTGGCAGTGCAAGCCGGCAAGGCGACGTAAGACCAAGGAGAAGGACGGTGGCAGCAGGAATCGGGACCTAGCAAGCAGAGAACGAAGACCGGTCCTATGGGTCACCTCACACCAGGCTAGAGATTTCAGCGGTCGGCATCGGATCCAACGTAAGACCAAGATATTGACGGTGGTGGTAGGAGAACGGGACCCAGCAATCTAGAGAATGACGGTCGGACCCGGACGAGAACCGGGTGGAGCGGACTTCAAGATAATCGATCCAGAAGAGGGGAGAGAGCATACCTACGAAGAGGCCAGGAATGCGGTATGACGGTGCCACGGGAGAGGGTGTGCAACGAGTGGACAAAGACAACCCGGGATAAGGGTCAGAAATACGACAAGCCCAAGGAGGATCCTTCACACCGGTTCTACAAATTCCGGCGGTCGGCTCGAGAGCCGGCATGAGACCTAGAGTAACGGGAAGGGGACGAAGGCAAGGGAAGGCAAAGGGGGAGGTCCCGCGAGATCCTCACACCGATCCAACAGTCGGCCTGAGTGCCGTCGTGAGTCCTATAGGAAAGGACGGTGGCGGCAGGTGAACGTGATTGGGTGACAAAGGTAGAGCGGCAAGGAGGTATCGGGCCGGCGAGGCGGCCGCAAACAAAAACCGGACCTTCCGGCAAGGTCGATGGAAAAAGGGACAAAGCGGAAAGAGAAGACTGATCCTATGGGATCCTCACACCAATCCGAAGACATCAGCAATTCAAGCCGACGTGGCAACGTGAGCCCGAGTATGAAGCATGGTGGCGGTAGGAAACGGGAACTGGCAATGTAGGGAGTGCGGATGGGCGATCCTACGGCGATCCTCACACCAATCCGGAGACACCGGCAGTTCAAGCCGACATGGCAACGTGAGACCGAGTGAGGAGGATTGTGGTGGCAGGTGAACGGGATCAAGCAAAAGGGGGCGGCAATCAGCCACTAACCGAAGTCGGGCCGGAAGACAACGCGGAAGGCAGGAGAAGAGAAAGAAAGACCGGTCCTATGGGGGTCCTCACATCGGTTCCGGAGACCTTGGTAGTGCAAGCCGGCGAGGCGACGTAAGACCAAGGAGAAAGACGGTCACGACGGGAAATGGGACCCGGCAACAACGAGAGCCGGCAAGATGGGGTAGTTGGGTTGCGAAACCTTAACTAGCCGGTTACGGTTTCCGAAGGGCCGGCAAGGTAAGCATGAGAAGGTGTGCAGGGCCGGAAAGGCACACCCAGAGCTGAAGAAGAATCATGCAACTGGCCATCAAGGGCCGAATCAAAGCACGACTAAGGGACGGTGTTCGGTGCAGGTGGCACCGATCAAGGGAACAGAAGACGACACACAATGATGCCGGGAACGTGGACGAGGGCGCACTACAAGCTGCACGGTTGAAGACATGAGTCAATATCAAGGTTCGGAGGAGGATCCTCCACACCCGCTTCAGAGATCTCAACGGCTTAGTCGGAATAGCAACGACTGGCGTGGCGTGCCAAACCCGAGATAACAAGTTGGTGGGGGTGAGGGGACGACGGCAAGTGGAAGGCTCCGAACCGGTGGCAGAAGCGCAAGATGAAAGTGGCCAAGCAGGCTACTACGGGGTGTTCCTCGTACGCTGAGGACATCAGTATGCGGAGAGCGGAGCATGCATACGGCCAAGCGAAGGGCCAACAACGGGGCATGTTGTCGCGTTGTGACGTACGTGCATGTAGAAGGGGCGGGACCACGGGGGTCTCGGACGAGAGAGAGATGGGGTATGGAAGGTCAAGCCTCACTTCTTCCCGCGACCGGCCAAGACACCAACCAGAGCGTTTCCGGACACGTACAAGAAGCAACCATATGGGAGGGGGGAAAAGGGCGTGCACGCAACACTTACTAGGCACACACATCCTATGTACAGAAACCAGAAAGAAGGAACTCCAAAGACATCGACAAAGACACAGATGCACAAAACTTCACTATATATATATATATGTATGTACAAGAGAAAGATAACTCCGGCTCCGAGCCGGACTAAGGTAGCCTAGGTCACAACAGCAGTCTACTGCTAAGCCGCCGTCGGGGAGCTCTCGGGCTTGTCACGCCGAGCGGGGTCTTGCACAGGAGGCCGAGCAGAAGTAAGTCCCCACAGAACATCCAAGCTCTTCACCGGGCTAAAACCCTAAACAGACACGAAGAAGAAGATCTCAAAGAACTCTAAAGTAAGAAGAAGAAGAACTAACACACCTTCGACCTAAGTGGTATAAACACGTTCGCATTCAGAAGTGGAAGGATTGCGCATAAATGGAAGGATAAGGGAAAACTTGGTTGATTTTAGGGCTTTTTCAATGATTTTACAAAACACATTGATACCAGTATCATACATGTTCAGACATACTATGAAAAAGGTTAAAAATCCACTATTTTCGTGATTTAGAAGTAACTAAAAAAAGACGAATTTCAAAAAGTTACATTCTCAATTTATATCACAAACTTTACAACCAATGTTATTTTATAAGAAACGATTTTTTAGAAATCATAAGAACTCAAAACACATGCTTTTATATTACTCGATTTGTTACAAGCGGAATGTAGTTACACTTAATAGCCAAATATACATTCATGATCACTCCTTTACAGAGAATCACTACTATAACTAATATACAATGACGATTCCTCCTCGTCATCCTCAGATGTACCAATCAGTGCATTATCTTCGTCATAAACCAAATGGTTTGACTCTAGATTATATGTAGCAGATCTCGTTTGCCTTTGACTCGAGCCACCTTGTAGACTTGGTAATTTTTCTTTTATTATATCTATTGTTGACTTCCTTAATCGTCCGGCTTTTGTAAGGGTGAAGTCATACACGATGATATCCACATCAGAGATATCAAGGGTCGAGGTGTTACGAATGTTTCGCTTCCTCTTCCTACCTCCCCTTGTTGTTGGGCATTCAATCATCTCCAATGTATACTTACCTGTAAAAGCATTTGCACTTCTAGTGTTGTACCAATGAACATTTATAGACTTGATCGTGTTTTCTATTTCATGCATTAGCACTTCTACATTTTACCAACCCAAAATTGGTGGCCATGTGAGTTCTCATCAGCCGGCGTTGCAATCAACATCCCCGCGGTGAGCTCTTGCAAATTGCCTTGCCATCTAGCTTCGGCTGCTTTGGTCATCCTTGGTCCCACATAAATGTCTCTTTGTTGTGGATGGACCAAGCTGTCATTAATCGCATTTGCTGGTTGCTCCGGAGTTCTATTTACACGATCATGTTGCAGCGACCATGTGAATGGCATTTCCAAATTCCAATTATTGCCAAATACACAATTGTCTATAATTCCTTTCTAATCACTATAAAAATACATCCCACCATGACGTGTCTTGTTGTGCGGCATATTTCTTGGCGGCCTCAATATGCTTTATTTTTTCTTCTAAGGCTTGGAGCCATAACCGTTGTTGTTCCGATACCAAGTCACTCTGCAACTGTCCTTTCTTTTGAATTGGCATTTGCTTAGCTCCATGGACAATTGTACTCGGCATACAAAGTAATAACTGGCAACCACCTTTAGGTTCCCATGTTGTAGAAGATGAATATTGTTTAGCATACAAAAGTGTAGAACCACTTATTTCATTTTTCTTTATCATAAAAATGTGATTGAAGCTTATATTGTTTAACTGGGCAAGCACTTTAACATTCCCAACACCCCCATCTGATATATATCTCTTAAAGTCATATACCTCCTTCAAGTGTAACACTTTTGGGCGTGGTGTATATACATCACAAATGACATCAAATAGTTTAGGTAATGTGAAACCATCATGCCAAGACAACTGTCTAGAGAATGTACTAAACATTTGATCTATATTGTCATGTGTGTGGCCAACCAAATGAAAATTGACTTTCACTTTCCTAAACAATCCTTGGTTGACCAACATACTTAGATAGCCAAACACAGTTGAATTTTTGTTCTCTCTAGCAGTATTGTCCAATTGAATGTATAGAACAGGGGGGAAAGGTTGGCCCCAAGACATCAAAACTCGGTGAATCACTGTAACTGTTAGGTTAGGGTCATTGTGAACATTGGGGTATGTAATGAAGACGTGAGGTCCAACAGACCTATTATAAGCCAAGCATCCCACCAAGTGCATTTGAACAAGGCACTCATCATTGACATCTTTGGGGAGCCTCCGCATATGCGGCAAGCACGTCTTCTTCTAGTCCATGCCATCTATCATTAAGCACATGTATTGTTCGGGCCACTTCAAAAACTTCTCTCTATGATGCATCGCCTTCTTTCGTTCTAACGATTGTGCCTCACGATGCTCTTGTAGTGACTTCTTACTCATATCCTTTCCATTGATGTCTTTGCACCTTTAGCCAAACTTTTAAGATTTGCACAAATGGAGCAATACCCCATGCGTACTTTACGTGGAATGATAACATTTGAAAACACCGAGCTCTCCATAATCTTGTGAATTGGCTATAGGTGATAGACTTATTACGTGAGCCCACCATATCAGATCGATAAACATCATAAACTTCCCGACGTGTATAATTATCAGAAAGGTGCATTCTACCTGTAGTAGGCATTACTTCACAATTTAACTGAAAGTAACTTTTCATCCAACCAATAGCATGTCTTCCAATTGCACCTTTCATACTTGGAACCTCTTTACAATTGAGCATCTGATCCCTACTAAGTAGACGTTGTTGTACTCTATGTAGTCACATGTTACTAACACATAATGCAATTTTGAATGCAACTCTACATATCTGTTGCGCATGGAAGATATAATACTCGAATGATACTTTGATCCCCGTACATTTGTCAGATACTAGTTGCATATGTGACCCGAGGTAAGTTTCTTGCTCATCACCAGTCATCGAAAAATAGTATCACCTTAATTCTCGCAACTTTGATTTTCCAATCATAGACATACAACCACGGGCACAACATATTTTTTTGACATCAAATCCAATCTGTTTATCTGATGTCACCAAGCTAAATCTAGCTAGACAAATTCTTCGTGGGATTCTTCTAATATGCATAGGGCTTCCAGATTTCTCTTCTTGCATAGAGGTTGGTGTAACCTTGTTACAATCTAATTCTTTGTTGTGACCATTGCCAATGTTATTCGATGTTTCATTGGCACTACCTTCATTCTCCGTATCTTTATTAATATCGTATTCTTCAATAGAGAACTCTTCACTTGTGTCATTATTTACATTCCCTGTAGGTGAAGATGAGATCAGACAATATTCTTCGATAGAATATGGTGAGTCTGTCGACAGACAATATTCTTCAATAGAATATGGTGAGTCTGTCGACAAACAATACTCTTCAGTAGAAAACGATGAGTCTGATGACAGACAATATTCTTCAATCGAGAACGGTGAATCTTCACTCATGGCTTAAGGTCTAGATAGGGCTCTATAAGTTATGTGCTTAGGCTAAGCCAAAAAACTAATAAGCTCCTCTCTAAACATATACTCCTCTCTAAACATAAACTTCTCTCTAAACAAAAGCTCCCTCAATAGAATGTCTATATTATTTAATATTATATTAATACAATACATAGAAATATTATTTTTAATATAGTAATTGTATTTAAAATATCAATAATTATTTAAACTAGGTCTATATGAAGTTAAATCAAGTATAATATAAATCCAATCATTACCAACCCATAAATATGTTGGATTAAAGTTAAAATCATTGGCTAATTAATGGCACCCATATTTGATATAGAACCTCTCAGTCATTGGTTCATTAATGCTCACCATTGTAAATATTAGACTTATCAATCATTGGTTAATTCATGCCCACATCTTTAATACACAACAATTGAGAGTCATAAAAATGTTGCTTTTAGTAATCAATCATTGGTACATTCATGAACCTCTATCATTGTCTCCTTCATGACCTTTAAAGTCATTGTAAGTTGTTATGACTTTGTAATCATTAATGCAATCATAAGTTACTCTAGTTAATGTGACTATGATTACCAACTAACTAACCTCAAACTTACCAACCTTGGTTAGGGTGACTATGGTTACTTTAACCACTATGGTCAATCCCTATAAAAAGGAAGACCTCGTCATATTTCACTCACAAGAGTACACAAGACCATACAAGAGCACAAAGAGCGACAGAGCACACAGAGCACGAAGCACGAAAGCGTGATCTCCGCCTCCACTGCCACAAGATCAACCATGTCTTCAAAGAGAATCGAGCGCCAGGACTCTAGGTAGGCCTCTGACACTGTGGACATTTTTGTAAATATGTTTTGTCACTCAAGAACTCGATACGCCGTATCGAGTTCTTGTATAAAATACAAACTCTATATAGGAACTCGATATAGCGTATCGAGTTCCTGTTTAGAGTTAAGGTTTTAAACAAGAACTCGATACGCCGTATCGAGTTCCTGTGTGTTCTTTTCTTTTTAAACAAGAACACACAGGAACTCGATATGGCGTATCGAGTTCTTGTTTAAAACCTTAACTCTAAATAGGAACTCGATACGCCGTATCGAGTTCCTATTTAAAAAGCAAAGAACACACAGGAACTCGATACGGCGTATCGAGTTCCTGTGTAAAGTTAAGGTTTTAAACAGGAACTCGATATGCCGTATCGAGTTCCTATGTTTTCTTTGCGTTTTAAACAGGAACTCGATACAGCGTATCGAGTTCCTGTGGAATATTTGTGTTTAAAACAGGAACTTGATAACGTGTGTCGAGTTCCAGGATTATTTTTGCGTTTTGCTCGATATCTTGTGTTTTTGGGCAACAATTTAGTATTTTTTATCAAACTGGCTGTCAAAATCAGTCTTTTTTATGTCGACTTCCCTTACTTTTTAAAAAAAACAGGCCTTAATTATAGGTGTTTTATGACCTTCTATAGCCTAAAATAGTAGAAAATAACTCATAAATTGCCTTTACGATACCAATCTCAAGTCTATCATATGCAAATTATCTACAATGTAGTTATGGAATCAATATAAGTCATACCTGCCCTTCAAGACAATATATAACCTTGTATACTCATTACGATATATATTTTCTAAGTTGTATACTCATTACGATATTTGAATATAGGACTACCATATACTCTAAATGCATGATTGATATTTATAGTTCACCACTAATCGCCTGCTAGTGTATTTCTTCATCTACTTATTTATATTTTAATATACAACCTTAATCTACGTGACTGCCTAACTTATGTTTTCGCATGTACTTTCTTAAATAGGTCGTTTGAGGACCTGTCGGACTGACCTGTGAAGAAAATAAAGCTTCGCATACAGGGTTCTCCAATCGAAACACAAACCCTAGTAGCTCCCGAGTCCATCAAGAGAGGAAAAAAGCTTCTCTTCAACGAGGAGTGAAAATCTCAACCACACATTGATGTCGGCCAAAAGGAACTTGTAGCAGCAACTGGAGGTGAAGACCTTCCTGACCGTGATCTAATGGACAAGGAATGGTGTATGCAATATGTCGACTCAAAGAAAAAAGTCGTATTGTATACAACAAAGAAGAAGGGGGAGGGGCAGCTTGGAAAGGAAACCCCATTTATGTATGGCCGTATTCTACGATTTGACTACGAAGATGCAGATTCGGCCAACATACTGGTAATGATAGAGTGCTCCAAGGGGGTACGTAAAGTGTTCCTTTTAGAAGATCTTCTAGTAAAGGAATCTTGTGGGCCCGAAGCGTTCAAAAAAGATCTTGAAAGCTCACAAAACCTTATTGTTACCTTGAGGCCTTATATACAAGGCCATGTAACTCTAAGAGATGAAGTGCCCTCCCTAGTGAAGGCCACAAAAAGGGTATCTAAAGTACAATCAAGAGCACCAAAGAAGAAGACAACCAAAATGTCGAACTCTGATTCAACAAGTGAAAATGAAGAGGAGGACACTAAGGGGACGCCAGGAGCTGAGCTGGCATCGGGTGTGTTGTCATCCAAGCAGAATAAGATAAGGAGAGAGTTAATGCAGTGTAAACTAGTCAGGAAAAGGCAAATGTTTAATTTGCCTATAACACACATCCATCGGCCCCCTATTGATGAAAAAACAGGTCGAAGACCACTTGAGATTAGAGAGCCACACCACATGCATGTACAAAATCTGAAGAAAAAAATGAAAATTAATCCTCATGCCACTGTGGTGCCTTTTATTGTTATGGTAGATCCTGAAGAATCTGAAACCATTGAAGATTTTGATATTAGAAAGCATGATCAATATAATTACTTTGTCATTGGTGGATCGCATTCGGCAGAGGCACGTCGGCAACTTGTGAGAGAACATCCAACGACTTTCTTCTTCAAGTATGCCGAGTGCAAAATTTATGTGGGGCTCACAACTGAAGAGGCCAAGCTTTTGGCATGGGACCATAATAATGATAATGACTATAGGCAGAAAATGTCGTTGATTGAGCGTATACGGTTCTTCCACCATGAGTATTTGGACGTGAAACAAAATTTTGGTGTGAAGCTACATCCAGGTCTACGACGTCAATGTCTGCATGAAGTCGGTATTGTTGTAGATGATAATGTTAAGTCCGATGGTCTTCGAAAATATGAGTCTTGGTTTCAACTGGCCTTTAGAGATGGAGAAGTATGGGACCTACAGGATCAAATCTTCTCAATGTGGGAGAATAAGGAGGTAAAGGGTCAACGACAAAAGAAATGTAAGGTTGACCCTCAACTAGAGTTAAAGTCACAAGCCGCCAAGAAAATTGACTTGACAATTGAAGAAGCGGCTGACGACATGAAGCTGTCTCTGTGGATAGCGATGCAAAGTATTAAGGACGAGCAGCTTCTTGTGTCTGTTTTGTCAAGGGTTGTGGCGAAAGATTTAAGCCTTGAAGAAATGGTCACTGAGTTCAATAAGTAAGTCTTTCAAATACTGAAATTGTAGTCTATATGGTGTAATTCAAAGTTCTAATCTTGATTTCTAATTTTACAGTCATAAGGTGTACATGAAGATCCAAGAAGTTATGATGAAACAACTTGGATGTATAACTTGGGAACAAGTGACCGAGGATTATCTTCTAACGTCTTCATATAAGGCATTATCAGAGTATTTTATTGCATTCAAGCATTGGGTTAGTATTGGTGGTTTTTCATTACACTTTCATTATATGTAGAGCTTGTATAATAATACCTGATGTCCTATTGCTTCTATTAGAAACCGTGTCGTGGCAAGAAATAAGGAGAAGTTAAGGATATACACGATTTCCCTACATCCTTCCTTGCACATCTCGAGCGAGCCAGAAAAGAAAAGGATCTTCGCTTAGTCAAGGCGTACGAAATGGAGGAAGATGGCTCCTTTAAAAAATTTAGCAACAAAAAAGATATTACGAGAGATCTTTACTACAATGTGGTTTGCGGCAATGTCGTTGACTTGATCCAAAAAGTGCCAAAGAAGGAATATACGCTAATGATTGTAGATACTCCTTACAGATTTCGAATGGTTGGGTCATGATACGACGATGAACCGTTTAGGTTTAAACAATTGGAGAAGATGGTCAAGGATTTCGTTGAGCTAACGACTGCATCCTTGTGGCGAATAGTTGTCTTTCATAGTATGGACCAAGGGTACTCGGTATCTCAAGCTTTGAGATCTCGTTGCCATGGCATCAAGAACCTTGCATGGTAAGGATTATTTATAGGTCTCATTCACTATATTGCATTTCTTAAGGTTGTTCAATCTATTCTTAACTCGATGTAATATTTTTTATAGGATAAAAACCAATGTAAATAGAGGGCCAACTTTTCGGTTCATTAATGTCATTGAATACATCACGGTTGGCTACTTCGATGAAATTAAGAAACAGAAAATCAAGGAGAATTCTAATGAAGTGGGAGGTTCAAATCTGTTGGTATATCTAGCAGTGACATGGAAATTGCGACATGTCACCAAGACAGAACGGGGACTTGTCAACCCATATCAAAAACCTCAACGACTTATGATGCGCTTGATCGAGATGTTTTCTATCGAAGGAGACTGGATATTAGATCTCTTTTCTGGCACAGGTATTCCTCGAACTAGGGTAACGATCTTGAGATAACCAATACCGAATCTTTTTTGTTTGACAACTAAATCTTCTTGTTACTTCACAGGAACGACGTTTGCATGTGCATTGAAGCTCTTTAGAAATATAGTTGCATTGGAGAAGGACGAGGAGCAGGTTATATTTATTAATATGCGGATTAAGGCTTTGTGGGAGTGCCTAGACCAGGATGAGGAGGTCGGTGCAAAGAACCTCGCTAATACAGAATGGTTTCAACCTGCTTCACGAGAGCCTATTCCTCCGTTAGCCGGCGAACCGGGGGAGCTAATAGAGCTTGATGATGAGCTTATAGAAGATATTTCGTTGGCTCGGCTAACAGGGGAAGCCAATGCACGTATAGCCGAAGAGAGTTCTACACAAGATGATGAAGAAAATGGCGTTGATGAATTGATTGCTATGTAATAGACTCTATGAAGAAAATGACACTGACGATTTGTTTGGATTTCACATTATTAATACAGATTTTGGGTTTTACCTAGTGAATTCTATTCTTTATAATCTTCTATATGTTTCAATTTTATTTTTATATACTTGGTTAGTAGATTTATGACATTGGTTTCACCGCGTGCATAGCTAACTACCAAATTTATGGAGAAACATGAATTAGTTTAAATTGAGGCTGATTTTGGTCCAAGCTAACCTTAACATAATATGGCCCTACAATTGTTGCCATGACTGTCCATGTTGTTATTATGGATCTTTGTCTTCTATTGTTAAAACTATTATGTTTAGATTGCTGCTTAGATTGTGTAGTGTGTTGATAATGGTTCCACTACCTGTTGGGAGACAGGTCCCTCCGGATGGTGCAGACCCGGTGAGAACCGGATGAGGAGTACCCGGCTACGGAGAGCTGGATGGTGCAGGCCCGGTGAGAACCGGATGAGGAGTACCTGGTTACGGAGAGCCGGATGGTGCAGACCCGGTGAGAACCGGATGAGGAGTACCCGGCTACGGAGAGCCGGATGGTGCAGGCCCGGTGAGAACCGGATGAGGAGTACCCGGCTACGTAGAGCCGGATGGTGCAGGCCCGATGAGAAGTGCTCACCGGATGAAGAGACATATTCGTAATTATGTTTTTGAGAGTCCATCGAGGCTATATTTGTAAATAGCCGAAAATTCATATTAGTATAAATATGACTTAGGGCAAACTTTTAGTAGTAGTTGTCATTCTTGTTTTGCAAGAGATTAGTGCGCGTAACAGTGTACATAGAGAGAGAGAGAGAGAGATAGAGGTCGCTGCCTCAGTTGTAACCGCCGCAGGTCGCTGTGGCAAAGATAGTGAGCACGAGGTCGTTGCCTCCGTGAACTCACTGTTGTACATTCTTACATAGTGACAATTTGCAGCCTGTGAGCTGCCGTGGTTTTTTCCCTAGTTTGGGGTTTTCCACGTAAACCTCCTGTGTACTCTTCTCTTCTTTGTGTCGTTTATTATTTCCCATTTTTCTGTGTATTATTCTAAGCTCGGTTGTGGCCGAGCGTTGCGGATAAGGAGCGTTGAGTTCTCGTCAAGTGGTATCAGAGCAAAACGACACAGAAAATGGATGAATCGTTTGGCGGCATGTTCAAGCTCACCGGCTCCAACTATTCAGTGTGGAAGTCGAAGATGAGGGACATGCTCGTGGTTAAAGACCTCTGGTTTCCGGTTCAGTTCGGGGTCAAGAGACCGGACAAAATCGATGCCGCGATATGGGAGGTGATGCACATGAAGACAACGGCGTACATACGGTGCTTCATCGACATGAGCTTGTACAACAACTTCAATGAAGAGAGCAAGGCTCATGAGCTCTGGGAGAAGATCGGCATAATGTTTCAAAACAAAAATGTTGTTAATCAGGTTTCGGTATTCCGGAAGCTAGTAAGACTCTGGTACCAAGATCACTCCAGCATGGCGGAGCACATGAATGCCTTCCAAGGGCTGATCCACTAGGCAACTTCATTGGAAGTACCTCTCGCGGATGAGGTACTAGCGCTGCTCCTGCTCGGTTCCCTCCCGGATAGCTGGGAGACGTTGGTTGTCACATTGGGCAACGCCGGGCCGGAAGGAAAACGACTATCCCTAGCAAGAGTAAAGTTGAGCTTGCTAGATGAGGAGGCGCGTCGGAAAGATAAAAATACGAGCTCCGATTCCAAAGCGCGTATATGTCCCCGATTGCTCCTGTCACCTTCCAATCGTCCAGCATTGTCACGACACCCATACGGTGGGACATTTCGGTAGTACTAAGACATTGGAGCTAGTGCAGCGATCTTTTTGGTGGCCCCACATGCGCCGTTTTGTCGACAACTACATTCGGACTTGTGATGCTTGCTGTCGAGCAAAGATGCCACGACACCATCCATATGACTTGTTGGAACCCTTACCGATTCTAAGTAAGCCGTGGCAGTCTATTTGTCTTGATTTTATCACAGATCTGCCGGTCTCGCAGGGGTTCGATGCTATATTAACCGTCGTCGATCGATATACGAAGATGGCACATTTTGTTCCGTGTACTAAGGCCATCACTAGCGAGGAAACCGCCACCCTAGTCATGCGTGAGGTATTTCGGCATCATGGCCTCCCAGACAGTATCATCAGTGACCGAGGACCGCAATTTGTCTCCAAAATTTGGCAGGATCTCTTCAAGATGCTCAAGGTCTCTTACAACCTCTCCTCCGACTACCATCCTCAGACCGATGGGCAGGCAGAGCGAACAAACCAAATGTTGGAGCAATATCTCCGGTGTTTCCTGAGTTATCAATAGGACAATTGGGCCGAGATTCTCCGCTTTGCGGATTTTGTGTATAATAATGTTGTTCACTCCTCGACTCGAGTCTCCCCATTCTACGCTTATACCGGTTCTCATTCTCGTTGGTCGGTGATCGACACCCCGGAGCTACCTACCAATCCTCGTGCCGGGGATCATTTGGAGAGACTACGCAAGATCCAGACAGATCTCTCGACTCATCTTTGTCATGCTCAACAAACACAGAAGACTTACGCGGATCGTCATCAGCTTCCCTCCTCTTTTGCCATCGGAGATCGAGTATGGCTCTTACGTAGTCACATCAAGACTAGTCGACCATGCGACAAGTTGGATTATCGACGACTCGGTCCTTTCTGTATTACGGGTAAAGTTAATCCGGTTTTCCATTGTTCTCTTCTTGGACCTTATAAAGAAAACACCATTCCTGATCGTGTTACACCACCACCACCCCCCCTAGAGTTGGACGTCGGCCCGGAGTATGAAGTTGTTGCCATCCTCGATTCCAAACTTATTCGCAACAAACTTTATTATTTGGTCGATTGGGTTGGTTATAGTCCGAGCGAACGCACTTGGGAACCCGTTGAGCATGTTGCCAATGCTCAGGATCTGCTTGTTGATTTCCACCGAAAGTATCCAGATAAACCCGGTCCGCAATCAGCGCCGACTAGTTCCACTTGTCATCGTTAAGGGGGAGATAGTGTCATGATATGGCAAGACTCGAACCCATGACCTTATGGTATATGGGTCGAGCTCTCTTCATGGGATATTATTTTCATTTATGTTTTATTATAAGAAAGTAATGTATATTCCAGATTTCTCTGGAACATTCTAGAAGTTTCCGGATTACTCCTGACAACACTATAAAAGAAGGCACTAGGCATTATGTTGAACCAAATTGGTTCAACCCCAGTCTTAAGCCTCTTAGCCGCTTGTACTTATCTTTTCACATAATATATTAGCTGTTGTCATCATCTTTCTCTCTCTTTCATCGTCGCTATCTCTCTCTCTCCTCTTCTCACTTCCTCTCTCGGGAATCTTACGTAGTCCCGTCCTCTTAGTACTAATAGTACTGCTCTTCTTAGTACTAATTCCATCTTTGCTTTAGTACTATTCCTGACACTATGTGTCGGTGAATCTCTCTCTCTGTCTCTCTCTCTCGCTCCTCGGTCCAAGTCCCCCGTGGTCCCGCCCCTTTCTACACGTACGTGCGTAACGACACGACAACGTGCTTTAACGAATAATGAGACTTTGGACCTAGTTAACGCACCGAAGGGTGTAAAGACGATCGGATGCAGATGGGTGTATAAGGTGAAATATAACATCGAAAGCTCGGTTAACCAATATAAGGCCCGTTTGGTTGCGAAAGGCTATGCGCAGAAACACGGCATTGATTACGATGAGACCTTCACGCCTGTCGCAAAGATGACTACCATGCGTGTTTTGCTAGCCGTAGTAGCGACGAAGGGGTGGCATCTACATCAGATGGATGTAAAGAATGCGTTCCTGCAAGGTGATCTTGAGGAACAAGTGTACATGGTACAACCCCCCGGATTTCTATCCGAACACAACACTTCGGTTGTGTGCCGATTGAAGAAGGCGCTATACAAACTTAAACAAGCCCCAAAAGCTTGGAATGCGAAGATTACGCAACGGTTGTGTAGAATGGGGTTTACGACGTCCAAATCGGACTCTTCATTGTTTGTTCGGCAAGCTCGACATGGACCGGTCTATCTTCTATTGTATGTTGATGATTTAGTCATTGCCAGTGCCAACCTAGATGAAATCAACCGCGTAAAATCTCAACTCGCGGCATTATTCGAAATGAAGGATCTTGGAGACCTTCATTACTTCCTTGGGATCGAAGTGATCCGTTCCCCAGAAGGCATATTAATCAGCCAGCATCACTACGTGTTGAACATGCTCTTCAAGTTCGGGATGGCAGACTATAAGCCCATCACGACCCCTCTAGATCAAAACGTAAATCTTCGCCAAGATTCGGGAAAGGCGTGCGACCCGACACGATTTCGACAAATTGTCGGAAGCCTAATTTACTTGACGATTACTCGGTTGGATCTCAGCTTCCCGATCAGAATGATCAGTCATTTTATGTCGTAGCCCACGACCGAACACTTTCAGTGCACGCAAAGGATATTACGGTATGTCAGCGGCACGAAAGACATGGCATTGCTGTATCGGGCAGGCAAAGGCGAATAGTTAGTTGGCTACACGGATGCCGATTGGGCCGGAAATGCCCACGATCATAGATCCTCATACAGGTACGCATTCTCCTTAGGAATTGTGGCAATCGCATGGAGCAGCAAGAAGCAACCGACAGTCGCACTATCAAGCACGAAGGCCAAATATCGAGGGGTGATTGTCGCTACGTGCGAAGTCATTTGGCTAAAACGGCTATTACGGGATCTGCATGTGGAGGTGCCTGATCCGATGACGATCTATTGCAACGACCTCAGTAGTATTCACCTTGCGAAAAACCTTGTATTCCACGTT
>NW_028231081.1:0-18533 GCF_043228905.1 Azolla caroliniana | reverse complement strand
AAGAAAATTGAACTTCATAACGACAGAATATCGCTAAAATATGAGAGGGTGAATCCTTCGACTAGCTTGCCTGATGAGAACTGACATAGTTCGAAGCCGGTAGTAAGATGTCGTTAGGATGAAATCTTTCAAATATTGGTTTGGTTTTCTAACAAAATGTAGATTTTTAATGTTTCCGCTCAGGTATGAAGCGCAACATTCCCCGTGTTTTCAACACTTCTCGGATAAAATCTCGGTCAGTGACACATTTCGTCCGACTTTAGAACTGTCGCTAGATGTCTCTGTCTCGCCTTCATTTTTTCCGTTAATGGTAGATGGCGCGTTAGACCAATTTTAAACACCAACAAATATTGGTTAAGCATAGGAACATTTGAGAAATATTCATCCTTCGACTGGCTTCCCTTATGAGAACTGATATAGTTCGAAACCGTTGATAAGATGTCGTTAGGATAAAATCTCTTAAATATAGGTTTGGTTTTTTACCAAACTGTAGATATATTTTATTCTTTTTTTTTTTAATTGAAAGTGGTATAAACAAATTTATTTGGTTTAAATGTTAGTTAAGATGTTTTTATCCAAGTTATTTAAATTCTATATAGTTGGTAAGAACCCAATTATCGCTCCCATAAAACAATGTCTTATCCATATTTACCTATTACCGAGACAACTTAAGCTAATATTACTAAATGAAGCAATTTGGAAACCTCGACGCGAAAACTTTTCCGTTTAGTTTAATATTTCGCGTAATTTATTATACAAAACAAACTCGACATGTTTTGTAAATCGATAGCGGGGAACTTGAGCTGTCGTCTCTTTTGCGTCCAAACGTGCATTATCGCGAACCGGATGCAAAGATCGAGTGTTTATGGTCTCAGAGACTCATTCGGGTGTCGGATTTAGTATGGCGAGTCAATACCTACCTGTACGAAAGCGAAATAAAGTTCCGTGAACATTATGATGATTTTATTTATGATTTTCGCGCTAGTTTAAATGCAGTAAAATACATTGTGTTGCAAAGTAACTGTTCGTTTTGTTGTTTCTCTTTTGGTTTTATGAGTAGTGTATAGAGGCAAATATAATGGAAGATTCAATTAAAACAACGGTTTATTTAAAGAGCTCTATATACTTTGTAAGGATATATTCTTTTGTGGCCAAATTTAATGTTTAATGTTAAGTTCAGTTTCATAAAAAATCGTAAAAAATTAATGCTAAGATTATTTTTCTGGCCCTACGGGAAAAAAATTGTCCAATATTTCTAGACGATTTGTACAATATCCCAATTTAAATAATTCTATGTAAAAATTACAAAAATATTTGTATAGCTTTACTTAAGTTGAGAATATATACAAAAACTAATAAGCCCTAAAAGTCTCTGGTTGAACACCATTATTTATAAAATACAACCAAATATATTAGAATACATTATTTTTTGTCTTCTCAGAAAACTAGGTGACCACAAGACTTAAAAAAATATATTATTAAAAAACCAATGAAACGTTTTTGCATTTAATCGATTAACTGAACGATTTTCTGTGAAAGATTTGAAACCATTTGTTATTTAGTCCTAAATACAACATATAGTACATTTTATTCATAAAAAAGTATACTAGCTTCCACAGTTGCAAAAGTACTACCATAAATAGTTCTCAATATAGTATCAAATGCTCAGAATATTCAATATCAATAAAAATGATGTTTCTATCAAAAAGCAATGATATATACTATACTTGCCTTTGGTTAAGTTTTCTGGCGATTTTGTTGACTTGCCTAACATTTTTAAAAGATTAATAATATTTTTTTTTTAAAAAAAGGTCCACAAGGAAATAAAGTAAGTTTGTTTCGATTGATTGAATTATCCATTTATAAATACAATTGTAGTTGCGCCGTCTGAGCCTAATTAAAAATGGGACCACTTCTATACTCTAAAGTTAATATATTTTGTCAGAATAAATGACACTTCAGGACGCTTTGTTAAAGCAAAAGCTCGGTCAAAGATTGACAAACAGATATTTAATTTATATGTGTAACTAATCCATGCAAGGAAAGGAAAAATTATGTTGTTGATGTAAAACCATAACACTACTAAAATAAAAAATCTTCGTGGTGTGTGCTCTCTCTCCATCTTGCAACCAAACTGTGTAAGGTATATATTTTGTCATTCTTTTCTAATTAATTTTTTAATCATGCTCTAAATATTTATGAAATTATGAATATTAGTTAGAAATGACTGGTTTAAAGAAGAACGAAAAAACGTCGTTCATGAAATAGTATTTATTTTTGCATCCTTATTTTACTTCTTTTTTCGCAGGAAAGTAAAACAATAAAAAACATCGTTGGGTAATCTCATTTGCAAAGGAAATGCGAAAAATATTTTACCGTCGCACGAAATGAGCACATTTGTTTATTTATGTTAACTCTGAAATTACTTTTTGGGTATCCACACCAATTTTAAAACTTTTACAATTACAAGTAATCTTTATAAATGAAAGTAATAAATATAAACAGGTTTTTATATGTAATAAATTTAAGTCCCTTTGGGGAATTTTTTTTTAATTAAATTTTTTATTAAGGTGCGCCTAATTATATTTAAATATTATTTTTAGCCATTTTAAAAAAATGTATCTTTACAACAAAGATATTTCTCATACCATAATTGTTTGCCTTTTTTAATATTTTTGTGTTATAATTACCGTCCTTTAATTAATAATAGACAATAAACGTAACATTTTGTAAGTCTATTTGAAAGTTGTAAGTAAAGTTGTGAACGAATATATTATGTTAAATGAGTTCTGGATACTTTTTAAAGTTATTTCTTTATCATTTAATGTTATTTCAAAATATTGTGAGTTTAATAATTTTGTTTTATTAACATTTCAAACCAACCCAACAAATTAGTTCATTATTATAACATTATTATCCTATTAAATGGACAAAGCCGATATACATACTTAACTGATGATTTATCTTTTGTCTTTAGTTCATCACCAGTATTTTAAATTACAAATTAGTTCTAATCTAATTTAATATAGGGACTACGTGGGTATTTATGGGTGGTATTTCAGTACATAAATAAACGTGTTAGTGTCATACTTATCAGTAAATAGTGTAACAAGAATATGTTTTCAGTAAGCTTTAAAATTTAATTTATTTTAAGTAATCAAAATATAATTAAGTCGTTACTGCTTAAAAAATATTTGAATAATAATAATGATTTTAAATAGTTTGTATAGCATCAAAACAAACGATCAACAATGGTTCCATTAATCATCAGCAACTATATTAGATTATATCATTAACAAGGATAATGTTAAAAAGCTAAGCTAAGGTTAAAAAAATATAATTAAGATTATTATTCAATGTCTATATATGAATATTCGGAATTCCTGGTGGTTTAAGTTATTACCTTAATACTAAATAAGCATTTTTTTAAACGTATGCCTAATAACAATAAAATATTAAATTTCATTCATATTTATCCAAGTAAATGACATTTATAAACCAAAATAATACTATAGTTACAATACAAATTGCCTTACTGACAGGTATTAATTATCACAAAATATTAATAACTTTTCGTCTAGGCATATCAAAGAGACCACCCATATAGTGGTTATAAAGGGAATAGAAATATCATGTAGTATACCCAGCCTTGAAAATGCTTACACTCAATAATTAAACGATATTAATTCATATATTTTTTTAAATTTAAAGTTTTAGAATCCAGTAAGGTTATGTAAACTTGTAATCATTAGTTGATATTTTTTAGTTGATCTTTTTATTTTTAAAGATTATTTAATGATACAATCAGTATGTATTTTAGAAAATAAATGTTTTAAAATATAGGTACCTAATTTTAACATTTTTAATGATGTTAATGTTATTATTAAATAAAATATAAAGTAAGCATTTATTACAAATATGATTCAAGCTTTGCTGTTTTTTGTTTTTCTTCTCTCAGGTCTTAAGCTCTTGGGGTATGGGGTACACCATAGTTTGTTTTGAAAAATTCCACTATAACGTTTTTTAATAAATCTTAGAATATTAAAGCAAGTTTATATAACTTATTAGACCTTTAAATAGTTATAATTAAAAAAATATGATTTTTAATCATAAACAAATACTTGTATTAACCTATTACACAGACTTTATAAAATGTTTAGTATTTTTGCGTTTATTATAAAAATGGCTAATTGCAAAGCTTTAGCCATAAATATGTTTAATATTTAAATTATTAGGAATGTAGTTTTATAAATATTTAATATACACATCCTAAACAATATATGCTTATTAACAAAAAAAAAAGTTAAGCTAAGCATTAAGATGACTGGTTTCGCCTCTAGTGATAGTCAAGTAAAAATTACCTCTTTATCTCCCTCGCCAAGCACCAACCATTACAACCACACGGTGTTACAGATGTTTTCGGGACAAGTAGCTCATTATCGTTTTCTTCTACCGGTTACCACTAAAAGGTGTTATTTAACCTTTAATTTTACTTACAAATATGTTTTCTTTATTGGTCCACCAAATATATATGCTTTCTATTGTTTATATATCCTAGAAGCGTATTAATCTTGTTGTAATGAAATGAATTTTCTGTACTCCCATGGGATGATTTTCATATATCGATTTAAGAGTGAAAGAAAAAATGAATTGTTGAGTTGTCCACCCTATATTTTTAAAATAATTGTGAGGTTTGTGGTTCACATTTATTTTAAGTGGAAGAAAGATAAAATGGATACTTATATAAAAAAATATGCTTGATATAATTGTTTAACTGTCACCATTATTGAATTTTGTGGAGAACATCATTTAATGTTTAACCCCTCGTCGATTTCACTGGAAAATCAGAAATTAAATTTAAAAATTTCTTCTAGAGCTAAAAGTTATTAACCACAAAACATGAAATGCATTTTGGGATGTTTTATAAACGTGAGACTTCTGGGGTTTTAGATTTTATATTTGTACATTAGTATGTATGTTTTATCCTCAGCACTATTTGATAACTCAATCTGCAAATATGCCGCGTAGTACAATATAATCTTGATTATCCGTATTGTACAATTTCCACACAATAGATTAGGTATTTAGTCCGAAGCTAACCACAAACATAAATACAAATACGGACAAACAAGCCACTTAACACGCTTCTATAAACCAATATCGGAATTTCCCATTTTCCCTCCGGACAAAAGAAATATGTTAATGGTCGTTGAACGAACGAATTTCGAAATGAGAATTAGTTTTGATTAATTTATATTAATTACCTAGAATTGACCAATAAAATCATCACCTCTTCGAAAAAATTGTTGGGTTGTCCAAACTGTATTTTAAAAATAATTGAGGGCCAGAGGTCGAAGAGTAATATGTTAGGATACAATTATTTAGATTGGAAAAAAGGTACTTCGTATAATTATTTAACCGTTCTTATTTTTTAATTTTGGGGCCACATTATTGTTACTATTAAATTACTTTAATTTTTTCCATGTGTGCTATAAATTAAGCTCGGTTAAACGGCGACAGACAGACACTAAAGGCACACAAAATGGTTTATGGGTATTTTAAAAGACTCAAAACATATATAAGCCAAAAAAATAAAAAGCGTAAGTCTTTGGAATATTATACAATTTCCCAAAATTACAAAGTCGTCAATCAATTTTTGAGCTGTTGTAAATTATAAAAAAAAATGACTTGTTCGACAAAACCCTGAATATTTAATAATTTTACATTACCTTCGAGGAGAACAATCGAACTTTTTATTAAAAATTCAATAAAGGTCTAAAAAAGCCACATAACTTAGTTTTACCGAGAGACTACTAAAAAAGTCTGTTTAATATTGATGGCGCGTTTTAGACTGCGACGAGCACAATATATGAGAAAAACAGCTGTTCTTCACGGTAAAATGTCACGTTTTATGGTATTTGAATCCGAGCTCCAATTTAGCAGGAGATTTCTTGCGGTCTTAATTGCCGGCCTGCTGTAATAAATTGCTGTGTCGTTTAATCGGCTATTTCATTGCAGTCGTTTACGATTATCGAGACAGTAATGAGTATTAATTATTTGAATGTAGTGTAAATTTAATAAGCGGTTTTTAGTCTCGAGTGCACGAAGAAACTGATTATATTTTTAAAAAATTTTAATTCTTTCTCGACGTCTTGTATTGTCTTTCTTAGATTTTTTGCAAAAGTTGGAAGCAGGGTACGTTCAAAGAGAGATGAATATTTTTCTTAAGTTTACTAATATTGTTGTGTTTCTCGGATTTTATATTATATTAAAGAGGCTCTTCATGTAACAGGATGTGTTCTGATAGCTCTATAACATAATCGAAAAAAATAATACCAAAAAAATGTATTTTTTTTAACTAGTTGAAATATGTATCTAAACGTCTAGGCTATTAAAATAAAATATACTTCTTCCCATACCCTCTCACAAGCGTAGACGCCTCTCTGCAACTATTTGGATCGAGCGAATTAAGGTATACACGCAGATAGAAGTAACCTACAGTTTAATACCAGTTTCAAAAGACAGAATAGAGGGGTTATTAGACACAATAATTTCGGCTATCAAGTCTGGCTCCCTTTATGGTATTCATGCATTAGAGATCACCGGGTATCACCTCTGCCCCCACTGTGAAGGGGGGTTCTTATTAATTCCATTTTGTAGTTTTTTATCTTTGTTTTAGGTATAAATTACCAAAGATCTCACAAGATATGGTCTGCAAAGTCTTTTAGGTTTTAGTCTTATTGTTTGACTTTAATTTGGCGAAATTAAACTATTGCTGTTGTGATCTCCAAGTAGTCCTGTTTTGCTGGGAGTTTCAGATAAAATATAGTTTTCAAATTCTTAACTTTCTGTAAAATAGGAATTATCAAGAAGTGTTTAAATTGTGAAAACATTAAATTGTTTAAATAATTAAAAACCTATTGATTTATATTTATTTAAGTAAATAAATTAAACATCTTAAAAATAGTTTGCTTAATTGGTAAACATGATTGTCGTTATGCTTGTTGTAAAGAAGAAATATTATTTAAACATTACAAAAATGCCAGTTTACATAAGTTTTTTTGAACCCAAAAATACGTCACCCACTACTTTCAATATTACAATTTTTGAAGACAAAGTTGCTAAGCACAAACAATAAATTGTATTTGTATTATTTAATCGGATTAGTTTACTAAAAATCATGCGCTTTTGTTAACATTCCTTTTACTTTATTCGGTAAAGGAAAGTATTGTTTTATTTCTGTGATTATACGGCTGTACTTTTTTCTATGAGAGGCTTTTTGTAACGGCCCCTTTGTTTTGCCAACTCGGGTGAAAATGGATCTTGATGGATTTTACGTTTTAAACGTTTTTTTTAATAAAAAAATCTTTATCTATTTTTGTCAATTTTATTTTAAATTTCCTTTTTGTGGGCGATTTTTAAATTGAATAAAACATCATTAGTTTTCTTTTGTGTGCCTTTCTGTTTGTTGTTCTTTCAATATCATAAAAGATTCATATTAATTGTAATACGGGTTATTGAGCTTTTAGTAAAATTAGTCCAAATATATAGTTTTTTTTTGTTGATGGAATATTTTTTGTTCATATTTAATGGAGATCAACTCTTTTGGAAATAAACCGAAATTGATTTATGTATAATCCAATTTCAACAAATTTCCCTCACAAACCCTTAATTATAAAATTTCACAAAACGAAATAATTAATTTTCTGATAAAGCCGATCCAAGAATATTAAAATTTTAATTCATTTTACCCGAAAACTTCAAATATGCGCCTGTCTGGGCGACACCAGCAGTTTGTAAAGTTCGGTTTAACAGGAAGCTGACAAAATTACGGCACTTTACAGTCCAACAGAATTAACTGGAATTAACTATCTTAGAAACGTTTTCTACTTCATTTCGTTTAAAGACAAAGGAAACCGCCGCTTTATCAGTTAGTTGTGAATTTGAAATGTGCCGCGCGTACGGAAAATAGCCGTATTGTTTGATTATTCCGGCTAACGCAATCAAGAAGTGTTAAATTAAGGGGAATTTCGTTAAAGGGATATCTGATTGAGGTTACAACAATATTTTTGTAGTATACAATTTTGCTTTAAAAAAATTTGTGATTTGATTTGGCTTGTGTAAGTGCGAATCATATATGCTCCAGTACAGGAGACTGAGTAATTCGTTGGGTTTTTTTAATTATATTTAATAGTACTTTGGGTTAAGAAATATGAGTTTTTTTTGTTTAGCCAAGGATCCCTTTATTAGGTATATTATATATTGGTGATATCTAGGAAAAACAAGCGTTTGCAGCTCCACAAGAGTAAGATATTTCGGTTGTTGTGTATCAAGCAAATTGTATATTTTAAGATTTTCCAATGCTAAATTGTTGTTAAAAGAAATTGTTAAAGTAAATGGGTCTTAACCTAACTATTACATTTTTGTATCTGAGGTATAAAGCATATCTTTTTTATTTGTTTTTCCAAGGAAGCTTGTCACTAAGGTTGCCAGATATGAGCTTACCTTTGCATGAACATTTCTGGGGTTACGAACAAAATAAAATACAAATAAATAAATCATATCGTTTTTTTTTGTGAAATCTATTTACTAATAAACTGTATATATACTGATCATAAAATAGTCATAAAAAAAATAATACCAAGAATATTATAATAATAATAATAATATATGACGGTAATTTTAGCCCACACTTCTTGATAAAAAAAAGCACTTTAATATACAGATGTATATTTAAGTGCTATTAATTTGGGAATTCTTAGGACGTTTTAAAAACTGGTACATATCCGCTTTTCATGATAATTACACTCCATTATTTGAGAAACAATTTCTTGGGGGGTTTGGAGGGAATTATTAATAAAATAAAATTATAATGTGGTGGCAGTAAATATTTATTTTAAAATAAAGAAAACAAAATCTCTTATACAACGTTTTTATTAAATTGTATTTGAAATGTTAGATTTAAATTTCCTTGAAAGAAAAATTTAGAAACATATTTTATTTTAAGTGTTAAAAAAATGGTGAGTTGAAACATCTGGAAATAATACAAGGTGCATTAAAACTTTCTAATTAGTATTTATATTACGTCAAAAATTATTTAAAATGTTGTATTTTCGACGTTTTTAAGTTGGGCGTCACCGATTCTACTTTTAATCCAGCAAACTTGCATATAACTAGCCCAAGAAAATGAGTTTATGTCAGCATGATTTTAAATTTGAATTTGTTAGTAGATATATAAAAATATATTGTACTTTAAGAAAAATAGTAACCTAGTGGTATTAGTTACATTTTAATATTATTTTGGTGGTAACTTGTGAAAAAAAAGTATTAAAATTATAATCATTTAAAAAATGTGAACTTAATGTTTACAACTTTGAAATCTTTTTTTTTTCAAAATAAATTACTGACGACTTATTTCTAATTTTATTCTTATACTTATCTCTTAAAAGCAAATCCCATCTTAAATGGGGCCATCCCGAAATCCAAACACCTTTTTGCTTATATAGGTAGCGTTATCTCGATGAAATCCAGACTATAGCAGATACCTCGAAATCCCCTTTCCATGTAGATTGTGCCCTCTTACAAATAAACCCCTTTAAGACCGGTTTTGTAATGATAATAATAAAACGAGCCTCAGTGGCGGTACCCGATAACTGGTTCAAAGGTCAAACTAAGATTTTATTTAATTATACGTTTATTGCGAGGTTTGTGTTAATATGTATAAAATATATTTTAGAATATTTTAGACCTGGTTAAACAAATTTTTGAAAGAGATAAAACATATCCACATTGTGCACCATAGAACATTCATTTGGTATCGAAAACAAGACAATTTTCTTCAGTATACATTTTATAGATTGCTGCCTACGAAAATTAAATGCAGTGGACTAAAGAGAATTAACATGTTTACAATATGGATATTTTTTTATTAAGATTACCTTGAATAATTTGCAGTAGATAGCAAGATATTATTGCATAAATATCAGTATCGGTGAAAATATATCTTGGAATTATCAAGTGAGAGTCATCGCTTGACCTGCAGAAAGGGTAACGATATTTTTATAATTCTTTAAAATAATTTATTTTGTCATATTATTACAAAACGTGGCCCCCTAAGTATCTGTCAAGGCTGATACTCCCAATAAAATAGTTTGCATCACTAGCTATTCAGACACTTCTCCGATTTTTAGTTACAAAAACGTGGTAGGAACCTCGATATGTAAATAATATATATGTAAATTATTATCCACTAACGTGTCATAATTTTAAGCTGACCTATGTGACAATTTTGTTACATGGTGATGTAATTTGTTAAGGGATTTTTATGTTAGTAACCAACGATGCGGCCAAAAACAGTAACGTAATGTATAAAGATATTCACATGTGTTTAAGTCTGACCTAATGCTTCATTTAAACAAAAAAAGAGATAACAAATACAATGTGCAAAACATAAATCGACAGTAAAATTAAAAGCTGTCACACTTCTTGTTTTGGCCACATAGTTCCTTAATGACAATTCTACAACATATAAATAATCAAGTTAAACCAATTCTTAACATTTTAAGAAATATAAGCCTTATTAATAATAAATGTATATATAATTTATAAATATTTTGAGCATTGTGTAATGATTATTTCTAGTAAACAATACAGTATTATATTTATTATTTAAGATGTAATAAACCTAAAGGAAACTTAAGCCAACAAAATAAAAATGTAGTCGTAAATCTCCAAATACGCGATTTACTTCGAAATCACGCCAAACATTTGACCCGCTCGTGCTTTCCTGAATGAAAGGGTCGCGCTTGGCACGGGCCACGCTAGACGACTGATAAGTGACTCTGAGGGTGCCCCATTAGCCTTCGGGCTCTCTAATGACTTCCTGGGCGCCCTAATGGATGCCCTGCGATAATAAGGCGACTGATTAATTATTTTAAACTTTGCATCGGTTGCATATTCGGTGATACTGTGAATACCTCGACGAAGGCGGATCCTTTTGTCACGAAGGGAAATCGCGAATTCCGATATTGCTGGATAAAGTGGCAGGATGATAGAGTGGCCCTTTGAAATCTGCTGTTTAAGTGATTTATGGTAAACTTGAAAACGTTCTAATAACTAGTAGCAATTAAGAGTTTTTTAATTACATCATAGTAGAGACATTACCAGTATTTTAAATCTGCCTCGGTTTCTGAATATAGACAAAAATAAAATAGCCTTCGACTTTGGATATATTAGGTACAACTAATTTTTTTAATGAATTTTCTGGTACACCTTTTTAAAAATTTAAAATAAAAGCAATATTTTTAATAAAAAGTTTACTTCTAAAGCTGTTTTGGAGAAAGAGGGAGAGAAGAGATTCTGTATATCATTGATTGACAACCCAAAAGTTAATCTTTAATTGTAAGAAAACTGGAGTTTCTAAATACTTTTAAAACAGATTAAAAACATTTTATGTTTTGTTTTTAATTTATTTTTTAAGAGTTTTTTTAATTGTTTTGAAATGGATTGATTTTTCTATTTAAATTGCACTTTTCGCCCACTTACGGATCTTTTGATTTTTATCCTCTAGGTTTTGTTAAGGCGTAAGGCTACAATTATTTAGCCATTTATTACCACTTTTTTTGCCATATCCAACATAGAACCACTATATATTTGCTGCCCGTCTCTATATATGATATTTTGGTTGTTTATCTAATTTATTAATTTTTTTCGGATATTTATATTTTTTTTCAACATTGCTTCATTACATGTGGCATTACTTAGCTTATTTAGATTATTTGATACAATTGTGGAATTGTCCGCTTTGTAGTACATTATAGTAGAATATATATATGAAATATTTTTGTTTTGATTTTGAGTATATAAATCAGTTTATCCAACGCCTCTCAGGGCTCCTCTGTTATTCTTTGAAGCTCTACTGTTTGATTTTCCCTTTCAACTACAATTTTTTGACCAAGACACGTATATTTCTTAAATCCATTTACTTTCTGATTTTCCACCCGAATCATATTGTCTTTCATAATAAGTATCGCTTTTGATTTTGTTTCGTCAAGTCATTTGAATCGAATTTTTAGAAACACTCCATTCATCGTGCTTTGAATTTCTATAGTATCTTTTGACCATTTAAATTAATGCTGCCTTATGACCAATCCAGTTTTCTAAACACGTATCTCAAAGATAACGTACAAAGTTTCGGTAATAGAGATGTTGTCCTGTGTAAGTCCTTCTTTTGATGTAACTTAGAAAATACTATAAAGCGTTATGTCATTAACCTATCTATACTATAAAAATTAATACGGACTTACGTATTTCTATGAGACTTGAAAATATACACCAGTCAAGGGCTGAGAATATATTCTCAAAAAGACTTACCAAACTACCCTTCACAGTTTTTGAAAATTGAAAAACTGAGATAATACTACATAGAATTACATTATATTTAAACTGACTAATACAAAAGAAAAAAAATTTTGCTAGCATATTTTGCATTTCCCTTGTAAACGTTTTTAAAACATAAATAAGCATTTAATTCGCATAAAAAACTTTTTTAAAAAATATAGCTTAAGCAAGCGTCAAAGACAGTTACGTTATATCTAAAAGATAATTTTCTTGTCGAAAACTTTTATAACTTAATTTTGAGTTAGACATATTCTTTGTGCAGTCGTGCAAAATAGGATAATACTTACATATTCACATCAGAGACATTGTTTCGTTCTGTGGCCTACTTGTCTTTGTTTCTGACAGAAATATTAGATGATCCAAATTTGGTGTCATTTGTTGCTGTTTTGTATCTTTCTTTGTTTCAATTTTAATTAACTACTAGCAAATTAAGCGTCACTAGGCTTTTTAAATACTGGAACGACTAATAGTAATTGGATACATATTCATGATTTATTTACCTTATATCATGATTGTTTATTAAATATAATAATGTATAATACAACATATACTAAAATGAAAATTTTCTTGCCATAAGTAAAGTCGCTTATTGGATTGAAAAAACCCTGTCGATTACAAAGTCACATATTTGTAATGAGAAGAAATCTCTCAGTATTTAAATGAAGCTAGTAAAATTTAGGAGACACTGAAACTTTTGAATTGTCTTTAACATGATTAAAACCAATTTTTTATTGGGTCCTTAGAGCATATATTATCAATTTAATCTTTGTTTTTAGTATCTTTGCATACCTCCGATTGTTAATCCTACTTAACTTAGTGTCAACAAATTTGATAATACTGGATATTTTTCTTTAAACTAGCTCAAAATTCGTCACCATTTTAGTTTAGTTCACTTAACTAAAACTAACTAACATTTATGTATAATATATGAAATATATCGATAAGGAAGAGTTAATATCAAAATGTTTTGTATTGCATTTAATAAATACAGTTGTCCTTGAAGCAAAATAGAATGGAATCAAACTTCAAATTGGTAACGCAACCTGTTCCGAAGGCGTAAAATTACTAAATAAACGACCTTATCAAAACTAAACTAATAAATTGTTTATTTAATAGTCTATCCAATCTAAACAAATATCTTTTTTATTTGCATATTTTTACACGGATACAGGAAGTATTTTCTTACAAAAAAATGGTAATTACCAACTATTCTAATATAAATACGTCGACACTTTTACTAAATATCGTTTTCTGTAACTTATATCTTGTCCCAGAGATTATTTTAAGGTGTGTATTCTGTAGAAATGTTAAAAATGTCCTGTGAAATAAGCTATCATTTTTCTTCATGTCCAATTGTATTTTTTAAAGAATAACCTGACAAGTAAATGAATACATTACAAATTCTATTTGAATATTTTTTCGACTCTTAAACAGATGGTGTAACGATGTTATAAATGTTATACATATTTTAAAATATGTCTATACAATTTGTTTGGAATATGGCTATTTGAAAATATGCATTCATTTTACTGGCAAATTGGCTTTTGTTAGTTCGAAACTCCCTTGTTTGATAAAACAAAGTTTGAAATGTTATTTGCAGTAAATCATCTCGGTGTCAAGTTTGTTGAAAACTACTCCGAATTATCTATTTTGTTCTTCTATTTGCTGACATTCTAACAATGCAATGTAGTAAAATGCGAGTTATAAATTTAGTGATAATATGCAGTTTAGTTAGAAAATTGATATTTTAAAGCAATGTGTTTTAACCATTTTTAAGTTTAACTAAACAGTATTATATATTTAAAAGTATTTTATTTAGTTATTAATTGTTCGTATTTATTTCTTTTTTTTTATCGTTTCAAGAGATGTTTGCACGTAGCTTCAAAACATAGAAACAAAACAAACGTGTAATTTATATTCTTTGAATGATATAACAATCAAGACAGATTTTTTTTGCATTTATTTAAGTAATATTCATCATTTTGTCAATGAAATAAGGAGTTATCCCATAAAAATGTTGTGTTTTGTTATTATATTATTCCTACTTTATTTGAAAACATATATAATAAATTTAAACTTACCTGTCTCCTTTTTATTTTATCCAATAAGGCGTTATTAGATCTTTAATGCGACGTTTTTTTTTTTTGGGTTACCTTTATTAACTTATGTAATTTTAACTTACAATAAGTTTTTTATTATTAAACTACATCCATATTTAAAGATCAGTTTTGACCAATTTAAGTCAGTAAGTTTTTTAGTCCTAAATTTAACCAAATTAAAAAAATTTAAAACTCGCTTTTTTGAAAATGCTCAATCCAAAACGGAAAACCAGTAAATACGTATAATCTAAAACAGAGGTGGATAAAAAGAAAATATAGTAAAAAAATATAACAACTATATATTTAATCCTGTATCTCTTACGAATAAAATCAAATGTATTTTACTAGAGCCATACAATATTATATTATTGTCTATTTCAATTGATCTTTCCTTGTCTAGCATATTAATTATGTCGTGTTTATTCTTTGTTTCAGATATAAAAGAGTACAAAACTTCTTACCTTGTAAAAATTCACCCCAAAATAACTGTGATGGAGCAGCAGCTACTGGGCTGTACGAAGACTTAAACGAAGTGTTGCCTAGGCATAACACACCCCATCATCATCACCATCAACTGACTGGCGGGCATATTGTAGCGCCATCTATAGAGGTAATATTTTTATATTGATATAATTAACAGTCACATTTGTATCTTGAAAACCAGAAACTTTATTTTATATATTTGTCAGTATTCTTGTTTAACTGATTGAAAGTGTTTAGCCGTAAATATTTAAATCAATACTGTTCATCGGATAATATACAGTTCGTCCCATGATCAATATCAGCTGCAAAAATCGTGGAAAATATATTTAAATTAAAAAAGTTACAAGCACATCAGGATAATACATTAAATATTTATGGTATTATTGAAAAATTGTGTTTGAAAGTATATAAGTATATAAAGACTTGGTGTAACAAAAGCAATATTATTACAATTTTTTTTTTATGAAAATTCAAAATAAAAGACGAAAATGAAACAGCTTTTAATAACCGAGTTTTACATTATTATTGTGTATAGAGCACAATGGTTTAAATTTTATGAATCTATTTATGGTATTATTACTGTTAATATGATTTTACAATTGGTTTAACATGCCATCTACCATTAGCGGTGGTAGAAATCAAGGCGAGACAGACGACATCTAGCGACAATTCCAAAGTCGGACTAAAAAATGTCACTGATCGAGATTTCGTCCAAGACGTGTTGAAAACACGGCGAATATTTCTTTTCATACTTGAGCGGGAACATAAAAAATCTATAGTTTGGTAGAAAACCAAACCTATATTTGAGAGATTTTATCCTAACTTCATCTTACTACCGGTTTCGAACTATATCAGTTCTCATCAGGAAAGCTAGTCGAAAGATGAATATCTCTAGATTATTATTGTTCCCGAGCAAGTATGAAGCGCACCATTTCCCTTATTTTTAACACGTCTCGGACGAAAACTCGGTCTGTTACACATTTCGTCCGCCTTTGGAACTGTCGCTAGATGTCGTCTGTGTCGCCTTGATTTCTATTGTTAATGATAGATGGCGCGTCAGATCAATTGTAAACTGTTTGATACCAACAAATATTGGTTAAGTATGAAAACTTTTTGGAAATATTCATCCTTCGACTAGCTTTCCTGATGAAAACTGACATAGTTCGAAACAGGGAGTAAGATCTCGTTAGGATGAAATATTTTAAACATAGGTTTGGTTTTCTACAAAACTATAGATTTATAAGATTCATTTAACCTAATTAAAGAATGCCATTTAGAAGTATAAGGTCCCTTAATGGCGTTTTAATATTACTAGATAAAAATTAATAATATTAATAATTGGGGGGTAAGAATCAATAAAAATTAATTTTAACCAGAACTCTATTACACTTCGCTAAATTTTCATAAAAATGTAATTATGTAGTTTGATTTCTTAAAATTATTTCTCGCAAAATATTTTTACAAATTTAAGTTTAAGTATTGTTAAGAGATCAGAAGTAAAATATATTTATTATGTAAGTGACTAATTGAATATTTCTGACGAAGTGACTTAAGACGTTGCAATGCACTGTTGTCAAATATCGCGCAGTCTTATTGGGAAACGGTTTATGAAAGGACTCCAGACATAAAACCGTTTAGATTCATCTCCAACGCGCACCCATTAAAAATAATTGAGGAAATTTTATCCAGCTCAGCGCAGCAATAAGCAGATAATGATTCAAATTAATTTATATTTTGTTGTTTTTTGAATAAAATACAGGGATTAATATTTGAACAACTAAAAGAGTTCTAATGTTTTTATTTCGTTAATAAAGCACTGTGTTGAAGGTATAAATAAATATGAAAAATATACTTGTTTTCGTGTTCAGCTTAAATTGTAATTTAGTTTTTAATTAAACTAAAAAGAAATATGATATTGTTTTAATTAAGCTTTCATCTTTTCTTTTTAGTTTACCTCTGAAGCCGTTGTTATAAAACTTTTTAACTCAAAACATAATTACAGATTGAGGTAAATAAAACAATCGACCTTTACCGAGCAGAAAGTTGCTCAGGCAATTACAGCGCGGTACTTATTCTTTGTTATTATTTAATGAAAATTGACGCAGTTTTGCTTTGCATGTTTTGCTGAAATTAAATTCGCGGTCCGAAAACTTCTTTCTGGTTCGCCTATATTGTTTTATAAAGTGAAATGTTCGCAGTCGTTCCTCCGGACACACACATTGTATGTTAAATTCTGTAAAAGCCTCGCGCAAACAAGAGTACATTATTTATTATATTAATTTAACTTATAATCAAATAACTTTATGCCCCATGTTACTAAAACAAGACAGAAAATATTTGCTTTTTATCCAAAGCAGTCTTATGTTTCGAATCGATTAAATAAAAAAATATTGCCCTAAGATGTGAATTATAAATACATTTTAAAAAGCAACTATAAAAGTAAAAAATGATAGTAATAATATTTAAATGAATATGTATTAAAATATCTAAAACTAAAAACTTAAACCAATTTCCCGATAGTTACGTTCACAATGTAGTTATTTTATATCATTTATTTTTTATTATAGGTTTACTTTTTTTACAAAAAAAATGGCGGTGAAAGCATTTGCACATCACCAATTTAAAATTAAACAATACACCCCACATGTATTTGCTTTAGATTAGTACCGAATCATAGACTATTTTAATGATTAAACAACGTCCAGTGATTTTAATTAATAACCCAAATTCGCGTTGCTATCAAAGCTTTTCATGGAAATTTCGTATTAGTTAAATAAATTTGCAAAACTAGAACCCTAAAGTCCGCGCTGCTCCAATTAATAAAGTGACACTAATAAATTTATGAATCCATTCGAAAGTTTTATTGAAAACAAGCACTTAGCGAAATAACCCAATTACTTAAAAACTGTTTATTGATTTTAGGCCTTTAACTGAACATTTTAAAATATCGCGTAAAAACATTTTAAACTATTCAACGCAGTTTTCAAGCACGTCAATAATAATCATATAATTTTTAAAATCAATTAATTATTTAAAATATTCCCTTATTTGCATGTAGTACATTTGTTTTTTAAAAGTTAACAACTGAATATTGATCAAATTATTTCTATTAAAACTACACTTCAAATGTTTACTTAATTTTTCGAAATTTGACAAAATTAACAATTTAAATATTATTTTTAAGATTTTTTTGTAATTAGACATTAAATATAACAAAAATTACATGAAGCAATGAAATTTTGGAGAACCACAAATCAGTATGAATAATTGTTTAATATTGTTTACATGAAAGGTGGGTAATACAATTTTTTATGTAAGTAAAATCCACATTTAACGAGTTTTATTTATAACTGCTTAAAAACTGCAATTTTTTTATTCCAAGCGAAAATTAATTAAATCCCTATTATAAATTAAAATGAATACATATTCATGTTGCTTTATTGTTTCACAAATACATTAAAATAAACTACTAATGTATGAAATATTTCTTCGGATTAGCAATTACCTAAATGTCACTTTCCCATAGGGTTTTTTCTATTCTAAAAATCGTCG
>NW_028231080.1:17500-18540 GCF_043228905.1 Azolla caroliniana | reverse complement strand
TGTGTAGCGTCTTTACACCACTATTTCTTATGACTTTAAGAAGATCATGGCGTACTTCTTTTTTTCTTTATTTAGGTGGGCCACGTTGTAAAGCGATAGAGGGTAAGAAGTAGATTAATATTAATCACATATTACTAATCCAAGTGCTAATCTCCACTTTAGGCGTGCAACCTCTTCCCTCCCATCTAGATTGTTGATAATTCAATGTTGTCTTTATTTCCATTTTGCTTATTTAGTCAGGAGAGGTTGTAAAGCGATAAACGATAAGGCATAGATTAACATTAATCACGTAGCGTTAACATGCCTTGTAATTGTAAGGTACTTGACGCAGCCTCATATAACGCACCGAGTGTGAAGCGGCCGCACTCATATTGTGTGTGTGTATAAAAGATGATTTGTAGTGTCGGTTATGCTCATCCACATTAATTATAACATGAAGGATACAATTCTTATTTCCCTAATTATAATTAAGTGCTAAGAGAGATTAACTACAATGATTAGTAAGTGAAGTGCTAATCTCTCTTCTTGTTGGTGCGCAACCTCTTCGCACATTTAGGTGTACAAGAATGTAAAGATATAGAGGGCGAGACAAAGATTTATATAATCACACGTTCCACGTTTCATGATCGCGTCACGTTTCATGACTCAAGAACCTCGCTACGACCCGTGAATCACGGTTGGGGGGACAATCGTGTCTTGGGGTCCATGAACCCTGCCACGGTTCGTGACTGGGTCACGTTTCATGACTCAAAAACCTCGCTACGACCGGCGAATCACGGTTCGCGGGAGAGTCATGTCTTGGGGTTCCTGAACCCTACCACGGTTCATGACTCAAGAACCTCGCTACGACCCGCGAATCACGGTTGGGGGAGAGTCGTGTCTTGGGGTCCATGAACCCTGCCACGTTTCATGACTCAAGAACCTCGCTACAACCCGCGAATCATGGTTGGGGGGGAGAGTCGTGTCTTGGGGTTCCTGAACCCTGCCACGTTTCATGACTCAAGAACCTCGCTACGACCCGCGAATCACGGTTGGGGGAG
>NW_028231079.1:0-18555 GCF_043228905.1 Azolla caroliniana | reverse complement strand
AGGGAGAGCCAGAAAGCTTCGAAGAAGCGAAGGATGACACCCACAGCCGAAAATGGTTAAGTGCCATGCAGGATGAGATGGATTCCCTACATGAGAACCATACGTACAAATTGATGGAGTTGCCGAAAGGAAAGCGGGCACTCCAAAACAAGTGGGTGTACAAGTTGAAACCGGGAGATGCCGACAACCCCCTGAGATACAAAGCCAGGATCATGGTGAAGGGATTCCAACAGAAGAAGGGCGTGGACTTCGACGAGATATTTGCCCCGGTAGTAAAGATGACCTCCATCCAGACGGTGTTGAGTATAGTGGCAAGCATGGACCTCGAGGTAGAGCAACTAGATGTGAAGACGGCATTTCGTCACGGTGACCTCGAAGAGGAGATCTACATGCAGCAACCAGAAGGATTCACGGAGAAAGGGAAGGAGCACCTGGTTTGCCGGTTGAAGAAGAGCCTCTACGGACTGAAGCAGGCTCCCCGACAATGGTACCGGAAGTTCGACTCCTTCATGACCGATCAAGGGTACCACAAAACGCAGGCCGATCATTGCGTGTTTGTGAAGAAGTTCGAAGGAGGCGACTTCCTGATACTCCTTCTGTACGTGGTCGACATGTTGATCGTCGGACGGGACCAAGCCAAAATACGGATGCTGAAGAAGGCTCTCAACCGGACCTTCTCAATGAAAGTCTTGGGTCCGGCAAGACAGATGTTGGGGATGCATATTATCCGGAACCGGTCAGTGAAGCATTTGTGGCTATCACAGGAGAAGTACGTGACAAAGGTGCTTCACCGGTTCAACATGTCAGATGCGAAACCGGTCAGATCGACACTCTTGGCAAACTGCAGATTATCCGGTAGGCAAAGCCCGAAGACGAAAATAGATAAGGCAGATATGATGAAGGTTCCATATGCCTCTCCCGTCGGGGGCTTAATGTACGTAGTGGTTTGTACCCGACCGGATATAGGATACGCAGTCGGAGTGGTGAGCCGGTTTATGAGCAATCCCGGTAGGGAGCACTGGAACGCGGTCAAATGGATACTCCGTTACTTAAAGGGCACTTCGAACATGTGTCTCCGATTCGGCTCCGGTAAACGTCAACTTGACGGTTTTACCGACTTGGACATGTCAGCTGATGTGGATACGAGCTGGTCTACATCTAGGTACGTAATGACATATGCAGGGGGAGATGTTTCGTGGCAGTCGAGACTGCAGAAGACGGTTGCGTTGTCAACCACGGAGGCGGAGTACATGGCGGCTGTGGAAGCCGGCAAGGAAATATTATGGATGAAGGACTTCATCGGAGAGCTCGGTATCCGGCAAGATGAATACCCGCTCTATTGCTATAGTCAAAGTGCCATCCACCTTGCTAAGAATGCGGCCTACCATTCCCGGACGAAGCATATCCAACGTAGGTATCACTGGATCCGAGAAAGAGTAGATGACCAGGAGTTCGCACTGACGAAGATCCACACGGCCGAGAACGGGTCAGATATGCTCACCAAAGTACTGACACCTGACAAGCTGGATGCATGTCGAAAGCGGGTCGGACTAGTAAGACATCCCATGCCGGAGTGAAGGGGGAGTTTGTTAGGAAACAAGTCCCTTTGGATGCGAAGTGAGAAGAACAGTGCTGAAGAACAGGAAACCGGATGAGGAGTACGCGGCTACGGATGACCCGGTGAGAACCGGATGATGAAGACCCGGTGAGAACCGGATGAGGAGTACCCGACTACGGATGATCCGGTGAGAACCGGATGATGAGTGCCCGGCAAGCACCGGATGATGCAGGCCCGGTGAAGAGTGATCACCAGATGAAGGGACATATTTGTAAATATGTTTCTGAGAGTCCATCGGGGCTATATTTGTAAATAGCCGAAAAGTCATATTAGTATAAATATGACTTAGGGCAAACAGAGAATACAGTGTTGTTGTCATTCTTGTTGGTGCAAGACTTGAGAGCGTGTAATAGTGTATAGAGAGAGAGAGAGAGAGAGAGAGAGAGGAAGAGGTCGTTGCCTCTATTGTAACCGCCGCTTGAGGCGAAGATTGTGAGCACGAGGTCGTTGCCTCCGTGAGCTCACTATTGTACATTCTGATATAGTGATAGTTTGCAGTCTGTGGGCTGCCGTGGTTTTTCCCTAGTTTGGGTTTTCCACGCTAACATCCTGTGTACTCCTCTCTCCATTGTGTCGTGCTTTCATTTCCCGTTTTCTGTGTATGATTCTAAGTTCGGTTGTGGCTGAGCGTTGCGCATAGGGAGCGTGCAGTTCCTGTCACAAGACTATCTAAATGCTTAACATATGTGCTAGTGAGGTCTTTACTATATTGTGTTGTGATGGAAGTAAACCCTAGTTGTAGGCTTTTATTAATATCTTCCTACTCAATAATTAGTCTAGAGGGGTAGATTCTCAAGCTATGAGGGGCTATATTTTGAGAATTTAGGTTTGACATACGAGTGTATGTTTATTTAGCTTTTTCTGCTTTTCGATAGAGGTTTTTAAACTCTTCGATTATCCTACACTTATAATCTTCAAAGTGTTGGGAAATTAGCGGTGATTCATTGGAGATTACTTGGGTACTAGTAGTTTTTGGAGGGGTTGGAGTAGTTGAAACTATTATAGCTTGTGGTCTTTTAGTTGGATGTTTGTTGGCGCTTCTAGGTTTCATAGGAGTGGGTGTAGTGGAATTAGCCGCTGCAAAAGTCATCATCTGTTGTGGAGGGAACTCAGCATTGAATGGTGATTCGATGTGAGTCGAAGTATCACTATTATGGGTTCCAAACTCCGATGATAAGCCCTCCATAGAAAATACGATCTAGCCTTTTTTGTTATTAACCGGTCGGTTGTAGCAAGGAGTGCGGGCGACTTTGTGATATGGTAGATAATGTCATAGGAAAAGAAGATATTCTGAGCATAGAGGTGAGAGAGAGAGAGAGAGAGAGAGAGAGAGAGAGAAATTTTGATTAAAATTAAAGGAAAGACCTTATGTAGCAAACTAGTTTCGTTCGCTTAGAGCTCATCAGTGCAAAAGGTCATGTAAATACAAAAGGTGGTTTATATAGGATGTTGAGAATGGTAAAGGGAGGGGAAAGAGGGAGTGGGGTGTAATAAGAGTGTAAATAGATGGAGGGCTGTAAGGATTTAAGGTGGAAGATCTTGATGATAGAGGGGGTGGTGATAAAGGGGAAAATGAGTTGGTGATAGGAAGATTGATAGGGTGATAAGACATATGAGTGAGTGATATAGGGTGATAAGGGGAAATGAATGAGTGATAGGGTATGTAATTATAAGTACGTAAACATAAGATGGTGAGAAAGTGAAAAGAAAAGAAGGGAATAAGAAGGGAAAGGAAGGAAAAGAAAAAGGAAGTTAGTAAGAGGTGGTGGGGAGAAGGTTTGAGGGAAAAGAGGGAGTAGAAAAAGGTAGTGAGAGGTATAGGGGAGGGGGAAGGGAGAAAAAAGGGAGAGAGAGAGAGAGAGAGAGAAAAGGAATGAGTGAGATATAAAATAGTAGTAAGGGGGAGGGGGCTGATGACAGTGACGTACGTGATTAATAGATCACCCTTCGCACCCTTGGAAGGAGACACACCACAGAGAGTATGGACCAGTAAAGACGTGTCTTACCGGCATCTGAAGGTGTTCGGGTGGCTCACTTATGTGCATGTTGCAAAGGACAAGAGAGAAAACTTGGATCCAAAGTCCAGGCCATGCATATTCCTCGGATATGGCGATGATGAGTTTGGCTACTGTGTGTGGGACTTGGTCGACAAGAAGGTCTTCAGGAGTCGAGACATAGTCTTCGTTGAAGACAAGACTATTGCCGACCGGGAGTCAAAGAGGAAGATAGTGCAGTCCGGGCCGACAAACAAAGATTAGTTGAAGGACACAAGGACTTACCCGGTCGGAAACCGGATGTTAACTGGTAACTGGATGACACTCCACGAACCGGACGGATTCAGACAAGAAACCAAACCGACCAAAGAAGAAGAAGAAGAAGAAGAAGAAGACACCGAAAACGGACAAGATCCTGAATCATATTCGGATGAAGAACAAACGGAGGAACTGGTAATTGAAGAACAAGGATGGAGATACCCTCTCAAAGAGAGAAGAGCTCCCGAGAGATTTCCGGATGCAGAGCACGTATTGATGAACGATGAGGGGGAGCCAGAAAACTTCGAAGAAGCAAAGAAAGACACCCACAACGGCAAGTGGTTGAGTGCCATGTAGGACTAGATGGATTCCCTTCATGAGAACCACAGATACAAACTAACAGAGTTGCCAAAAGGAAAGAGGACACTTCAGAACAAGTTGTCGCGACCCAATCTTCGAAGACAAGGTCGATTTGGAAGAAAAGAAGATAATAACAAACGAGAAGACGTTTACAAGACAAAAATACAAGAATTTCTATTACCGGAAACCGAGATTACAAGGTTGCTGAAGACTGGTGTTGAACCGGAATGGTTCAACACTAAGCAGATCTTCGACTTATATATTGTACATCAGAATGTGCATGATCGCCATTTGGCATACATGCTGTGCGCCACTTGGTGTACAGGGTGCATGCCATTTGGCGGTCATTTAATGTGTCTAGTACTTTAGAGTTCTTGAATAATAATAATATGAAAATGTATTTATTAATGAAAATGAGTTGGTGCAATGGCTGAAGTGTAAGACCATTGTTCGAAGGTCACAAGTTCGAACCTTGATATTCACATTTTGTGACAGCATCCCCTCCTTTGACGACGAGTTCCATGAGTCGCAATGCATGAACTAGGTTTTGGTTTATGGGGATAACGAAGATGAAACTCTTGTATAAGTTCACAGGCATTAGTGACGTTCATTGCAAGTTCCCATGTCTGATCCGCAGGCGTGTATCCCAGCCAATCTACTAGATAATATAACTTATTGCGGATGACCTTAGAGTCCAAAATAGCTTCTACTTCATATTCATGTCCTTCAGCAAGTTGAACCGGAGGTGGTGGTGGGATAACCCGATTTGGAATAGAACTTGATGTCCATGGTTCTAATAATGAAACATGAAATATTGGATGAAAACGCATATGTGAAGGTAGGTCCAGACGAAATGCAACATTGTTGACTTGATGAGAGATTACAAATGGACCTAGACGTTGGAAATCCAATTTGGCACTTGGTCAAGTAGTTTTCACATTGCGACGCAATAAGCAGACACGATCACCAACTTTAAACTTAGGGTCTTCAAGTGAAGAATCTAAGCGATGTTTATCCGCCACCTTCTTGTACTTGGCGTGAGCATGAAGCAAATTGTGAGAAAGGTTGGTTTGAATTTCTTTGAGTTTTTCTAGACGATCTTTGACCGTGGGATTTTTTGAGACTTTTGGACATTCGAGCATCATTCATCGAGGATGATATCCTGTGTTTGCAAAGAACGGAGTGAGTCCCGTAGAAGAATGGATGTAAGCAAATTCTGCCATATGTAAGAAATCCATCCAATCATCTTGTTGATAGTTGATAAAGCAACGGAGATATTGTTCTAATGTTTGATTTGTGCGTTCCGTTTGCCCATCGGTTTGAGGATGGTAGCTTGAAGATAGTTTACAAGAAATTCCAAGGCTCTCAAGTAAGTGTGTCCAAAACTTTGCAATAAATTGTGGTCCACAATCACTAATGATTTCATCTGGAAGGCCATGGTGCTTGAAAACTTCTCGCATAACAAGACTTGTCAATTCTTGACTAGTAAAAGTTTTTCTAAATGGAAGAAAATATGCCATTTTCGTAAAGCGATCCACCACTGTAAGAATTGCATCATAGCCTTGGGAAGATGGGAGATCTGTGATGAAATAGATAGAAATGGATTTCCACGGACCATCTGGAATGGGCAATGGGTGCAACAAACCATATGGCCGATGTCGAGGCATCTTTGATCGACAACATACATCACAAGTAGAAACATAGTCTATGACAAATTGACGAACCTGAGGCCACCAATAGTTTCGGGTAATTAGCTCTAATGTTTTCAAAACTCCGAAATGTCCAGCTAACGGTGAATCATGGCAGTGATGCAAGACTTAAAGTCCAAAAGGTCCATCGGGAATATAAGTACGGTTGTTTCGAAAAAGCAATCCATCATGCCAACTGAAGTTCCCATAATCCATGCGAGAAGACTTGGAGCATGAACAAGAAGCACAATCTGGAACAATGTGGTCTAAAATATCTTGTGCAAAATCATCTGAACCAATGCTCGAGCGAATAGAATCAAGAAATTTTGAATCCAAAGTTATCTCAACAACATTTGTCACCATTAATCGTAGACGACTAGGGCTCAAAAGGACTTGTTCTTGATTGTCGTAAGTTGGGTCCCCCGGTTTTGGTGCAAAATAAGAGCTTCTTGATAAGGCGTCAACTTTACCTTGTTGTGTTCCTGGTCGATATGTTATCACAAAATACAACCCTGTTAGAAATTGTGCCCACCGAGCTTGCCGTCGATTTAGAACTCGAGCATTTTGAAAGTATGTGAGGTTTTTATGATCGTTGTAAACAATAATTTGGTGGGGAGAACCTTCCAAGAAGTGACGCCATTGTTCAAAAGAATCAACAATTGCCAACAATTCTTTGTCATGGATTTCATAATTGATTTCTGTAGGTTCAAACTTTCTTGAAAGAAATGCAACTGGATGTAATTTCTCATCATCCGCTACTTGCGATAGAACACTTCCTAGTGCAAAATCAGATGCATCCGCTTCTATGATAAACGGCTTTTTAAGGTCAACGTGGACCAAAATGGGAGCAGATGTAAATGCTTGCTTCAAGCTATCAAATGCATCAGCTGCGCTTGATGTCCATACAAATGGTCGGTTCTTCTGTGTTAGTTCCGTGAGGGGCAAAACAACTTTTGAGTAACTCTTGATGAATTTGCGGTAGAAATTCGCAAATCCCAAGAAACATTGTAGATCACGAACTGAGCCTGGTGTCTTCCAATCTAGAATTGTTTGTACTTTCTTTGGATCCATAAAAATACCTTCTGGAGAGACCATATACCCTAGAAACTCGACTTGATTGCGGTCAAAGCAACACTTCTCTAGTTTGGCATAAAGACCAAATTCCCGTAATCGTTGTAGAACTTGTCGGACATGATTATTATGCTCCTCTTGTGTCTTTGAGTAGATTAGTATGTCATCCAAGTAAATTATCATGAAGATATTGAGGAAATCTCGAAAGATATCATCTGCCATATGTTGGAAAACTGATGGAGCATTTGTAAGCCCGAATGGCATTACTGTGTACTCAAAGTGACCATATCGTGTGCGAAAAGCAATTTTCCATTCATCACCAGGTCGAATACGAACAAGGTTGTAAGCTCCTTGTAAGTCTAGCCTTGTGAAGTATTTGGCCCCATTGAGACGTTCCAAGAGATTTGGAATCAATGGTAGAGCATATCGATTTCGAATCATAACCTTGTTCAAGCCTCGATAGTCTACGACCAAACGTAAAGAGCCATCTTTCTTCTTAACAAAAAAAATAGGAGTGCCAGCAGGAGTTCAGGAATGTCGAATAAAGCCATTTGCAAGATTCTCATCAATATATTCTCGAAGAACTTTCAATTCTGACGGCGAAAGGTTATAAATTGGTCCCCATGGTGGTTCCTTCTCAGCATGCAAATCAATGGGACAATCATATGGGCGATGATCAGGAAGTGTTGTGGCCTTTACCTTATCAAACACATTGGAAAATTCTTCATACTTTGATGGCAAATGGACCTCTGAATCTTGTGGGTTTGAGAATGGGGTTATGACCACTGCAAACACAAACATATCTTCTATTGTAGCTTCTTTATGTAATCTTTTGAGAGAGATAGTTGATATATGTCTTGGTGTTAGCTTTGAGGTTGATGTGGTGATGAGCCTTAAAGTGTTGTCTCGTGAGTCTATGATTTCCCGCTTCTTCCAATCAATCTTTGGATTATGAAGTTCAAACTACGGCAACCCAAGAACAATTGGATGTTCGGGACTGCTTATGATATTAAAAGATATTGCAGTAGCTAAATTACCAAGAACTACACGAATAGGCTCTGATTCTTCAGTAATATCTCCTGATGCAATAGAATGTCCATCAATTACTGCTACTGATGTTGGACGAGGAAGTTTATAGAGTAGAATTTCTTGTGTTGTGGCAAAATCCCGATCCATGAAACATGAGTGGGCTCCTGAATCCAAGAGCGCAGATGCAAAAACTTGATGACATCTTGATGTGTTGAGTTGAACTTGCGCTGTGAAAACTTCACTGACTTAGTTCAATGAAATGGAACCTAAGCTCGGAACAAGTTATATATGCTTTGGTTGGTCCAACCAAATGGCTCCGATTTTGGCTGGACTTACTTGTTTAACAGCTCATCAAGTTGGCTTAGAACATCAAAACTATTGGATTGAGGGTTGTTGACAAGAGTTCTTGGTTTATTGGCTTTGACTGGAGAACATGAATCAAAATTCTCAATAGCACCTACTTGATTTAATTGTCTCTTTGGTCGATGTGGACAATGTATTGCTATATGTCCTGGACCACCACAATATAGGCAAAGTCGATTTGCTCGACGTCGTTGTTTCTCGGCTTCGGACAAAGGACCTCGACGACGTGCTGCATCAATCTCCATTGGAGTAGGTCCATTAAAAGAATTAGGATTAGGAACTTGCACTGGTCCTAAAGGTGGTGAGGCTAATGGTGAGGCATATGTTTGCTCAGATCTAAGGCGTGTCCACGTTTGTTGGCGCTCAGAACGTCTTTCGAACAAACGATTGTGACATCGAACTGCACGGCTAATAGCTTCTGTTAGTGATTTGGGTTCATCATGAAATATTAAGAGCAAGTCTTTAACATCATTACGCAAACCATGCCGAAACAAGTCCATCATCGTTGCTTCATCCCAAGGGATATCACAAGCATGAAGACGAAAATCAGCTGTGTAAGCTGAGGCTGGCCGATCTCCTTGGCGCAACCTACGTATCTTGTTTATTGTTGTTCTTACACTATCAATATCACCAAAACTAGCTTGGAATTCGTTGATAAAGGTATCAAAGTTTTCTAGTATTGGGGATTTCTTCTCTAGCAATGGTGCAAACCATGCTAGTGCGGTTCCTGTCAATAATGTTCCAACTAACCCCACTCGAGTTGCATCAGTTGGATATCGGTTGGGATGCATATGAATTATAAGGCGTACAAACTTTGAGAGGTTGAAGCTTTTTGTCGAAGAGATAACACAATAACTTCAAGTTGTTGGACACGTTTCGAGAGTTCCTCATGTTGTTGTGCCTTTTCAACGCTCACTTGTTGCAAGTCACCAAGAAGTTTATGATTCTCTTGTTCCAATGCAACAAATTTTGTTGTTAGGAGGTCAAGTTCTGAGAGAATACGCATATACTCTTGTTTACTAACGATCTCCATTGTGACGGAAAAACTTCACTAGATACTCGAGAAAAAAAAAAGTGGGATTCCGGTTCAAACTATCGCGACCCAAGCTTCGAAGACAAGGTCGATTTGGAAGAAAAGAAGATAATAACAAACGAGAAGACGTTTACAAGACAAAAATACAAGAATTTCTATTACCGGAAACCGAGATTACAAGGTTGCTGAAGACTGGTGTTGAACCGGAATGGTTCAACACTAAGCAAATCTTCGACTTATATATTGTACATCAGAATGTGCATGATCGCCATTTGGCATACATGCTGTGCGCCACTTGGCGTACAGGGTGCATGCCATTTGGTGGTCATTTAATGTGTCTAGTGCTCTAGAGTTCTTGAATAATAATAATATGAAAATGTATTTATTAATGAAAATGAGTTGGTGCAATGGCTGAAGTGTAAGACCATTGTTTGAAGGTCACAAGTTCACACCTTGTAAAAAGAATGGCGTGCGGAACCAATATAAGAAAACCGAACAACAGAAAACGCAGGTTTAATGGAAAGCTTAGGTTTGCACAGTACGCACGGGAGAGACAGAGAGAGAGTAAACACAAGAACTTAATTCAAAGAGAGAATACTCAATCTATACATAGGATGTGCTCAGTGAGCAATTTTATACAAGTCCTGACAGTTGGGCTGACACAAGTACTGACAGTACTTGAATGCTCATAAATGAGCTTCGACTCTTACTCCCAAAACTATTGCTTACGAGGAATATCTCTCTAACGGAGTTTCGGATTACGCACCGATACGGCCTTCCTACGCACCTGTTTGTGTACCGGTTTACACACTCATTTTACGCACCGATCCGGCCGATGTTGAGCTTGTCTTCCAACACTCCCCCTCAAGGTCAACTTGAGGTTCCGCCTGCTCCGCCGGATCTACGCTCCGGCTTCTCCCGGCTCCACTCCTTGCTCGCGCTCCTCGACCTGTTCGACTCCGCACGCTTCGACCCTTCCGGTCGGCTTGTTTTCTCCCATGACCCTTCTCACCTTCATTGTTGTTGTGGTGTTGGCGCCTCTTATGCCGCCTTCTCTTCCGCTTGGCCCTTGGTTGATTCAGCGTATCCGAATCAAACATTCGAACTGACTCGGCTACCTCCGATCGGTTTTCGCTCTCGTCCGAGTTGGCTGTCTCCAACTCATCTTCAGTCTTCTCGCCCTTGACGGCGTCATCTCCCCCACGCTTGGTTGGCTTCGGCTCTTTCTTCTGGCTGCTCCCCTTATGTCCGCTTTCGGACTCTTCCGCGGATCTGCCCTCGGCTTCTTTAGCCGATCCGAAGTCGAATTCATCATCCGACTCGGCGCTACAGTCTTTTCCGCTCCTTTCCTGCTCCCTTCCGTGGTCATTTGGGACGTCTTTCACCCTCAACTTCGGCACGTTGAGGTGACACAACCCAAGCGCACCCGGAAATTGCCGCAACTTGTCCAGACCAAGAGGCTTGGTGAAGATGTCGGTTGTGTGCCGATCTGTCGGAACATACTGAAGTTCGACTTCACTAGAAAGGACACGCTCACGGACAAAATGGTAGTGCACCTCAATGTGCTTGGTCCGTGCGTGGAAGACTAGGTTCTTCGCGAGCTGGATGCTACTGAGGTTGTCGCAGGAGATCGTCGTCGGATCGGACACCTCCACCTGCAGATCCTTAAGTAGCCGCTTCAACCACAGGGCTTCGCATGTCGTGACAACCGCTCCTCGGTACTCAGCTTCGGTGCTCGACAATGCAAATGTCGGCTACTTCTTACTGCTCCACGGGATTGCGACACTCCCAAGAGAGAACGCGTATCCGGACGTGGATCGGCGATCGGCGGTGTTGCTGTCATAACTAGACTCGAACCCATAACCTTTTGTTACACGGGTCGAGACTTTACCATTAGGTTATGAATTGTAATTTGAAGGATATTATTTTCATTTAGGTTTTATTGGGAAATTGATGTATATTCCAGATTTCTCTGGAACATTCTAGAAACTTCAGGAGTATTCCTGAAGACACTATAAAAGGAGGCGCAAGGCATTAGTTCGAACCAAATCGGTTCAACGCCAGTCTTAAGCCTTCTAACTACTGTTGTATATCTTCCTTCATATAATACATATATCTTTCGCATCATCTCTCTCTCTCTCTCTCTCTCTCTCTCTCTCTCTCTCACTCACTCATTCCTTCTCTCAAAGTTCGACACCTCTCATAGTACTAATCCTTCTCTGTCTTAGTACTATTCCCCAACAATAGTACTAATCCTTCTTTTAGTACTAATTCCTTCTCTGCCTTAATAGAGTTCCTGACAGTTGCCAGCCCAATCGGCATCGGTGTAGCCGACCAATTGTGGGGCTAGACCGGTTCAAAATAGCAGTCCTCGGTCCTTAGTGCCGCTTACGTACCGCAGTACGCGTTGCGCACACTGAAGGTGCTACTCGGTAGGTCGCACCATAAACTGACTGAGCACCCCGACTAGATAACTAAGATCGGGTTGGGTGATGGTCAAGTATATGAGGCTGCCGACTATCTATCGGAACCTCGTCAGGTCGCATACCTTTCCGGACTCGGGGCGAAGCTTGACGGTTCTATCCAGAGGAGCTGAGACGGACTTACAGTCTGCCATCCCAAATTTGAAGAGCATATTCAACGTGTAATGACATTGGCTGATCAGTATGCCTTCGGGGGTGCGGATCATTTTGACCTCGAGGAAGTAATGAAGGTCCCCCAGGTCCTTCATGTTGAATGATGCCGCAAGCTGGAGCTTCACGCGGTCGATTTCACCTAGGTCGGTGCCGGTGATGACCAAGTCATCAACATATAGTAAAATACTAACTGGCCCGAGTCGACCTTTTCGGATGAACAGGGAAGAGTCTGATTGTGACGTTGCAAAGCCCATCCGACGCAGTTGCTGCGTGATCTTCGCGTTCCAGGCACGCGGGGCTTGCTTCAGTCCGTAAAGGGACTTCTTCAATCGACACACCACCGAAGTGTTCGTTCCGGAGTGAAATCCGGGGGGCTGTACCATGTACACCTGTTCCTCAAGCTCACCTTGCAGGAACGCATTCTTTACATCCATCTAATGTAAGTGCCACCCCTTTCCCGCAGCTACCGCGACCAAAACACGGACGGTAGCCTTTTGCCACTAACCGGCCCTTGTATCAGTTGACCGAGCCGTCGGTGTTGTACTTGACCTTGTACACCCACTTGCATCCGATTGGCTTCACACCCTTCGGTGCGTCAACCAGGTCCCAGGTCTCGTTTTCCGCCAATGGGTGCATCTCTTCCTCCATCGCGGCGCGCCAATTCGCATCCTGAGCCGCTTCTGCGTAGCTCTCTAGCTCACGCACTTCCGCTACATGGGTCATGTACGCATAACGATGCGCCATGTACTCGTTCTATCCGAACCGCACAACTAGGTTCTTTTGGCGGGTAGATCGGTGTAATCGGTCATTAGCCGATGTCGAGGTCTTCTTGGCCGACGCGGACTTCGCTCCATCACGACTTCCCTCGGAGTCGGACTCGCGTCGATCCGACTCATTCCTATCCGTGCCGTAATCCGACACCTTCTTCTTCCCTTTTTCTTAAGCGTGAGCCATCTCCTTGGCTTCCTGCGCGGGGAATGTACGGCCGAGTCTCCACTACTCGCCGGCTCTTCATCAGACTGGTCGAAACGACTCAGTCGTCCATTCGATCCAGTTAACCAAAACGAAATCAGACTCTGTTCGGGGGTCCTGATTTCAGGCTCATCCGGAGGCATCTCGGTCTCATTGAATTCATCATCAGAAGCTAGATTGGAAGTGAGGTCCGGAGTTGGAGGCAAGTACCAGGACACGGACTCGTCCAACACAACGTCGCGGCTCACGCGGGCTTGTTTGGTGCGAGGGTTATAGCACTTATAGCCCTTCTGCTCGTCCGAATAGCCGACCAAGATACACTTCTCGGCTTTCGTGTCCAGCTTCCTCCGTTTCTCCTTCGGCACATGCACATACGCAATGCTACCGAAAACTCGTAAGTGTCGCAGGTTCGGCTTCCTTCCGAAATATAGCTCATGCGCCGACACTTTGTCTCTGATCCGATTCTGGATGTATACCGAGGTCCTTACCGCCTCGGCCCAGTAGAGCTTGGGCAAGCTCTTCTCCTCGAGCATTGCCTGTGCCGCTTCCACAACCGACAGATTTTCCCTCTCGGCCATGCCATTTTGCTACGGCATGTATCTACAACTGAATTCATGCCGAATTCCAATTTGTTGTAAATAACCGTTGAATTGACCGGAAAAATATTCTTTTTCGCCATCCGACCGCAGGCACTTGATCTTTCTTCCTGTTTCCGTTTCCACGAACCCTTTGAGGTCCAGGAAATAGTCGAAGACTTCAATCTTCCTCTCAATGAGGTAGATCCACGTGTGCCGCGTGTAGTTGTCGATGAAAGAGATGAAATATCGGCTCCCGCCAAGACTCACATTTTGTGTTGGCCCCCACACATCGGAGTGTATCAAGTCGAGCTTGTTCCGGCTCCGGTTACGCTCATTGGGGAAGGGAAGTCCGCGTTGCTTCCCAAGCTGACATGCTTCACAAATTTGTGCCTTCCAGCCACTAAATTTGGGCAATCCGAACACCACCTGTTTCGATTGCAAGTCCTGAAGTCGCTGGTAGTTGACGTGGCCTATTCGCTTGTGCCATAAGTCGATGTCCGACTCGACTTTCTGTCCCTTCGCGAACATTGCGGTGCCACCGTCAATAGAGTCGAGGATGAACATCCTCCCATCTCTGCGCCCTTGCACAATAATACGGCCTTCTTCCTCAATGAAACACCCGAGATGCGTAAACCGAACCTGCATCCCCTGGTCGACGATCTGCCCGACTGACACCAGGTTCTTTGTGATTGTCGGGATGTGTAACACGTTCATGAGTTTCCCGTTCTGCCCAACATGGCTCAAGGGAACTTCACCGACATTCGCAATCGGATGCGGAGTGTCGTCTCCAGTTGCGACTACACCTTGTTGCGTCGGTTTCTCAAGATATGAGAACCACTCCTCATGGCACGTCATGTGGTTTGACGCGCCGAAGTCGACATACCACACCTCGTTCAATTTCAGGGCGGACTGCTTCATTGAGTTTGGTTCATGTCTCATTATGAAGGCTGACCGTTTTTCGGCTTCTCCGGATCCTTCGGCGTAGTGCGATCGCTGCTGGTTTCCTTTATCGGTATGTCTGGAACCAGATCCAGAACCAGACCTCTCCGACTCGGCGCGCTTTTTCCAGCACTCGCTCTCCTTGTGGCCTTTCTTACCACAGTACCAACATTCCGCGACGGATTTCCCTTGCTGGTTCTCGTCGCCCCGACTCCCCCTGTTTCCGGAGGGTTCGGAATTGCTGTCGGCATCACTTCGGTGCCTTCTTCCTTGATCCCGTCGGCCGCCTCCATTGCGTACCGACTCGCCTCATCCGCCACGACCACGGGGCCTATCTCCCTCCGTGTACAACATCTTGTTTTCGGCATACATGCTTGTCGACACACCCGAGTGGTTCTCCTCTATAAGGAGCATCGACTGTAAGTCGAAAAAGGACGGCGTATTCTCCCAGGTACACACAACAGTTCGGAACGCCCCGAACTTCGACGCCAAACCCTCGAGACAGACTTGGACCATCTCGTATTCCTCGATATTCACATCGATGGAAGCTAGGGAGTCGCATATGTCCTTAATCCTCGAGGTATAGTCAACCACCGACAAATCGCGTTGCCGTAGGTTGCTCAACTCTTGTCGAAGCTGAAGCTTCCTAGTTGTGGTGCTCCTAGCGAAAATCTTCTTCAGATTTTCCCATGCACCCTTTGGCGTTTTTGCATCCCGAATGTAGCTTAATAGTTGTTCACGCACACAAGACGTGAAGCAGTACAACACTCTGCTCGCCGATTGTTCCCACGCCGGGAAGTCTTTGTGTGTCGAATTGGGTGTTGTGTTATTTGAACCATCGACATAGCTCCAGTAACTGTGTCCGAGCAGGTACTGGTGCATCTTGTAAGACCAAGACGCGTGGTTGTTTCTGTCGAGCTTCTCCGTGAGAAGCGAGCCAACCATTCCTCTGTCCATTGGTTTTCTTGTTCTTCTTCGTTGGTTTTTCCTTCAAGCAAAGTCGGCTATAGAGGTTCTCAACCCTCGCGCTCTAATACCATGAAAAGAATGGCGTACGAAAGCAATATAGGAAAACCGAACAACAAAAAACGCAGGTTTAATGGAAAGCTTAGGTTTGCACAGTACGCACGGGAGAGACAGAGAGAGAGTAAACACAAGAACTTAATTCAAAAAGATAATACTCAATCTGTACATAGGATGTGCTCAGTGAGCACTTTTATACAAGCCCTGACAGTCGGGCTGACACAAGTATTGACAGTACTTGACTGCTCATAAATGAGCTTCGACTCTTAGTCCCAAAACTATTCCTTACGAGGAATATCTCTCTAACGGCCTTTCGGATTATGCACCGATACGGCCTTCCTACGCATTGATTTGCGTACCGGTTTACACACCCGTTTTACGCACCGATCTGGCCTAACCGATCCGATCCTCGGCTTGCTCAACCGATCCGGCCGATGTTGAGCTTGTCTCTCAACACCTTGATATTCACATTTTGTGACACAAGTGGGTGTACAAGCTGAAACCGGGAGACGTCGGAAATCCACCAAGGTACAAGGCCTGGATTGTGGTGAAGGTTTTCCAGCAGAGGAAAGGAGTGGACTTCTATGAGATCTTTGCGCTGGTAGTATAGATGACATGCATTCAAACTGTGTTGAGCATAGGGGCAAGCAGGGACCTCGAGGTTGAACAACTCGATGTCAAGACAACATTCCTCCACGGGGGCCTCGAGGAGGAGATCTACATGCAGCAACCAGAGGGATTCATGAAGAAGGGGAAGGAGCACTTGGTATGTTGGTTGAAGAAGAGCTTATACGGACTGAAGCAAGCTCCCCGACAATGGTACAGGAAGTTCGACTCCTTCATGACCGACCAAGGGTAACACAAGACACAAGCCGATCACTGCGTGTTTGTGAAGAAATTTGACGGAGAAGACTTCCTGATACTCCTCCTATATATGGATGACATGTTGATCGTCAGACCGGACTGAACCAAAATCGGGATGCTGAAGAAGGCCTTGAACCGGAACTTCTCTATGAAAGACTTGGGTCTGGTAAGATAGATACTGGGGATGCACATAGTCTGGGACCGGACGAAGAAGCTATTGTGGTTGTCACAAGAGAAGTACATGACAAAGGTGCTCCAACGGTTCAACATGTCGGATGCGAAGCCGATTGGGTTGACACTTCCGGCAAACTGCAAGTTGTCCAGAAAGCAGAGCCTGAAGACAAAGGTAGAGATGTCAGATATGATGAAGATACCACATGCCTCTACCGTTGGAAGCTTGATGTACGCGATGGTGTACACCCGACCATATATCGGATACGTAGTTGGAGTGGTCAGCCGGTTGATGAGCAATCCGGGAAGAGAACATTGGAATACAGTCAAGTGGATACTTCGGTACTTGAAAGGCACCTCGAATATGTGTCTCCGATTTGGCTCAAGTAAACCCGAGCAGGAAGGCTTTACGGATTCGGACATGTTGACTGATGTGGATACCAGCCGGTCTACATCTGGATACGTCATGACATATGTAGGGGGAGCCATGTCGTGGCAGTAGAGGCTGCAGAAATCCATTGCACTGTCAACAACAGAAGCGGAGTACATAACAGCTGTAGAAGTTGGCAAGGAAGTAATTTGGATGAAGGACTTCATCGGAAAGCTAGGAATACGAGAGGAGGAATATCGGCTCTACTGCGATAGCCAAAGTGCCATCCATCTTTCAATGAACGCAACCTATCATTCCCAAACCAAGCACATCGAGAGAAGATATCACTAGCTCCGGAAGAAGGTAGAAGATCAAGACTTCGTGCTGAAGAAGATCCACACGGAGGAGAACGGGTCGGACATGCTGACCAAGGTGCTGGTAGCCGACAAACTGAACACGTGCCAGAGACGGATCGGGTTGACAAGACATTCCATGCCACAATGAAGGGGGAGTTTGTTGGGAATTCGGTCCGTCCAGATGGGAACCAGATGAGAACCGGATGAGCCAAAGGAAGGAACCAGACCGGATGGATCTTGTGTGAACCGGATCCATGAATATATCTGTAAATACGTTTCTAGTGTGCTTGTAAAGGCTATATTTGTAAATAGTCCTAAAGTCATATAAGTATAAATATGACTTAGGGAAACCACAATGTAACAATATATGTGAGATAGTAGTTGTTGTGCACACACACACACACACACACACACAGAAGAGAAGTTGAACCAGTTTCTTTTGTAACCGCCGGTTGACGAAGATACAAAGGTCGAGGTAGTTGACTCTGAGTCTCCCATTGTACTCTTTTTCTCCTATAGTGACAGTAGGAGTCTGTGGGATCCTGTGGTTTTCCCTATTAGGGTTTTCCATGTAAATATCATGTGCCCTCTATTGTTATTTCTATAAGTGCATTAATCTCCATTTCTGTTTTGGTTTTGTCCTTCCATTAATTGTTTGAGTCTCAGTTGTGGCCAAGCGCTATTCCGCACGTTTTGAAGCATTGATCTGGGAGTGGCTTCGTCAGGCAATCGGTGATGTTCACCTCAGTGTTGATCTTCCAGATTTTGAGCTTCTTTTCGGTTATTAGCTCTCGGATGTGATGATACCGCACCTCAATGTGTTTCTTCTTCACGTGAAAGACAGGGTTGTTGATGAGGTGCATTGTGCTTTGTGAGTTGCAATAGATGGTTGACACTAGTCGCTCGGTTTGATTCATAGCCGAAAAATCGGTAGTTTGTCGGTGCAGCCAGATCACTTCCTTCGCTGCCTCTGGCATTTCTATGTACTCGGCCTTTTTGGTCGATAGGGCCGAGCACTGTTGGAGTTTTGACCTCCATGATATAGCGTCACCATCATAGGAGAAGATGTAGCCTGATGTCGACATCTGATTATCCGGATTTCGAGCATAGTCGGAGTCGGTGTAGCCTTCGACTTCGATCGATCTTTCCGAACAGAAAGTCAAATGTGCATATTCAATCGATCTTTCCAAATTGAAAGTCAAATGCACTCACGTCTTGGCCGTATTAAATTT
>NW_028231078.1:0-18558 GCF_043228905.1 Azolla caroliniana | reverse complement strand
AGGACACTCCTAGTGTGGTAGTCCGGTTAGCTTTCCTTGTCGTCGTCGTTACCAACCCCTCGTCCGTCCGAACGAGCGAGTACGGACACCGGTCTATCTACGTTCATCGATGTAGCACACTCGGGAGCCACCACTCGTCCCGCAGTAGCCTCCGCGTGCTTAGTGTCTCGGCACTAGCGCGTTCTAGTTTAATGTGCACGTGCCCGCACACCCCTACGCGCACGCGCGAGTGCGCACATTTACCTATGTATGTATAAATGTTATGTTGCTCGACAAGCTCTCGCGCGAGGAGGAGGAGTACCCGCTACAGGTTGCGCCCAGATTGTCTGGTGACAATACGACACCTAGGACTAGCCTAGACGTGTGGGAGGGTGGACTAGTTGGTATGGGTCTTGGGCAAGAGTTGTACGCAGGACACACACGTTATGGTAATGGGAGTGGTGAGTGACATGCATGTGCTCTGATTGCATGGCCATGTGTATATATTAAAGGTGGAGGGAGCAATGTCAATACAATCCATTAGGAGACAAGCACCGGGATCATAAGGACAATCGCAATGGCAAAGCTTACTTCCGTATTCCTCATGGCCGTGATCATGCTCGCCGCGTGTACCGCGGCCAATGCTAGGTCTGTAGGGCGGGACCGTGAAGAGGAGCGACGCGATCGACGTCGTGAGGGAGACATTGACGAGGAGAGGCGCGATCGACGCCGAGAGGGGGAGTGCGAGTGACGAGCGACGTCGTGAGGGGTTCCTTGAGGAGGGGCGCCGCTACAGAGACAACAAGAGAGACTCCGAAGAGGAAAGGGAACGTCGTAGCCGTGGTCGCGATGAGCCACGTGACGAGGAACTGAGGCGAGAGTGCGGTGATTTCATCGACAAGCAGATCCGAGAGCTACAAGAGCGCTCCGAAAGAGAGGAAGGTGAACAAGGACGTCGCTCCCCATGGATCGAAAACACTCGATACTCAAGACCCTCGGAACGGTGCTGCAGGAACGTCGAACGAATCCCCGCCGAAGATCGATGCGATCGCCTACGTGATGCCTTGTATGCTGACGAGGAGGAACGACGCAATGATGAAGGCCGACGCCATGGCCAACAATCAAGGGAACACCGTAGCTGGGAGGAAGAGGACGAGGAGCGCGAGAGAGATAGCAGCCGTGAGCGACGAGAGGGTGACGAACGCCGCCACCGCATGTCTCGACGACAAGAGGACGAACGTCAACAACGTCGCCAATTCAAGGCCGATGACGAGGAAAGAGCTCTAGGCGTCGCCGCCTCCCGCCTACTCCAACAGTGCGATCTTCGCCCTCGTGCTTGTATTCGTCGCTTCTAAATAGTACATAAACCTTGTTCAAATTATTCTCGTGGTCTCTCTCTAATTTCTCGTAAGTGTTTACGAACAAGTGCGTCTCCCCAATCGCGCATTACACCCACACGAACGTAAACACGAGCACCAACGTCCCTCCAACACGAACGTAAACACGAGCACCAACGCATAGAATTTGCCTATAGGGACCGCAAACCACCCAAACGGAAAAGAAAACATCAAAGCAGGACACCCATACCGCACACGCCACGGCAACGGCTAAGGCTAAGGTCAACTTGTACACGCGGCGAATGTGAACTTGCTTCCACACTTGCCCGATAGGACACTCCTAGTGTGGTAGTCCGGTTAGCTTTCCTTGTCGTCGTCGTTACCAACCCCTCGTCCGTCCGAACGAGCGAGTACGGACACCGGTCTATCTACGTTCATCGATGTAGCACACTCGGGAGCCACCACTCGTCCCGCAGTAGCCTCCGCGTGCTTAGTGTCTCGGCACTAGCGCGTTCTAGTTTAATGTGCACGTGCCCGCACACCCCTACGCGCACGCGCGAGTGCGCACATTTACCTATGTATGTATAAATGTTATGTTGCTCGACAAGCTCTCGCGCGAGGAGGAGGAGTACCCGCTACAGGTTGCGCCCAGATTGTCTGGTGACAATACGACACCTAGGACTAGCCTAGACGTGTGGGAGGGTGGACTAGTTGGTATGGGTCTTGGGCAAGAGTTGTACGCAGGACACACACGTTATGGTAATGGGAGTGGTGAGTGACATGCATGTGCTCTGATTGCATGGCCATGTGTATATATTAAAGGTGGAGGGAGCAATGTCAATACAATCCATTAGGAGACAAGCACCGGGATCATAAGGACAATCGCAATGGCAAAGCTTACTTCCGTATTCCTCATGGCCGTGATCATGCTCGCCGCGTGTACCGCGGCCAATGCTAGGTCTGTAGGGCGGGACCGTGAAGAGGAGCGACGCGATCGACGTCGTGAGGGAGACATTGACGAGGAGAGGCGCGATCGACGCCGAGAGGGGGAGTGCGAGCGACGTCGTGAGGGGTTCCTTGAGGAGGGGCGCCGCTACAGAGACAACAAGAGAGACTCCGAAGAGGAAAGGGAACGTCGTAGCCGTGGTCGCGATGAGCCACGTGACGAGGAACTGAGGCGAGAGTGCGGTGATTTCATCGACAAGCAGATCCGAGAGCTACAAGAGCGCTCCGAAAGAGAGGAAGGTGAACAAGGACGTCGCTCCCCATGGATCGAAAACACTCGATACTCAAGACCCTCGGAACGGTGCTGCAGGAACGTCGAACGAATCCCCGCCGAAGATCGATGCGATCGCCTACGTGATGCCTTGTATGCTGACGAGGAGGAACGACGCAATGATGAAGGCCGACGCCATGGCCAACAATCAAGGGAACACCGTAGCTGGGAGGAAGAGGACGAGGAGCGCGAGAGAGATAGCAGCCGTGAGCGACGAGAGGGTGACGAACGCCGCCACCGCATGTCTCGACGACAAGAGGACGAACGTCAACAACGTCGCCAATTCAAGGCCGATGACGAGGAAAGAGCTCTAGGCGTCGCCGCCTCCCGCCTACTCCAACAGTGCGATCTTCGCCCTCGTGCTTGTATTCGTCGCTTCTAAATAGTACATAAACCTTGTTCAAATTATTCTCGTGGTCTCTCTCTAATTTCTCGTAAGTGTTTACGAACAAGTGCGTCTCCCCAATCGCGCATTACACCCACACGAACGTAAACACGAGCACCAACGTCCCTCCAACACGAACGTAAACACGAGCACCAACGCATAGAATTTGCCTATAGGGACCGCAAACCACCCAAACGGAAAAGAAAACATCAAAGCAGGACACCCATACCGCACACGCCACGGCAACGGCTAAGGCTAAGGTCAACTTGTACACGCGGCGAATGTGAACTTGCTTCCACACTTGCCCGATAGGACACTCCTAGTGTGGTAGTCCGGTTAGCTTTCCTTGTCGTCGTCGTTACCAACCCCTCGTCCGTCCGAACGAGCGAGTACGGACACCGGTCTATCTACGTTCATCGATGTAGCACACTCGGGAGCCACCACTCGTCCCGCAGTAGCCTCCGCGTGCTTAGTGTCTCGGCACTAGCGCGTTCTAGTTTAATGTGCACGTGCCCGCACACCCCTACGCGCACGCGCGAGTGCGCACATTTACCTATGTATGTATAAATGTTATGTTGCTCGACAAGCTCTCGCGCGAGGAGGAGGAGTACCCGCTACAGGTTGCGCCCAGATTGTCTGGTGACAATACGACACCTAGGACTAGCCTAGACGTGTGGGAGGGTGGACTAGTTGGTATGGGTCTTGGGCAAGAGTTGTACGCAGGACACACACGTTATGGTAATGGGAGTGGTGAGTGACATGCATGTGCTCTGATTGCATGGCCATGTGTATATATTAAAGGTGGAGGGAGCAATGTCAATACAATCCATTAGGAGACAAGCACCGGGATCATAAGGACAATCGCAATGGCAAAGCTTACTTCCGTATTCCTCATGGCCGTGATCATGCTCGCCGCGTGTACCGCGGCCAATGCTAGGTCTGTAGGGCGGGACCGTGAAGAGGAGCGACGCGATCGACGTCGTGAGGGAGACATTGACGAGGAGAGGCGCGATCGACGCCGAGAGGGGGAGTGCGATGACGAGAGGCGCGAGCGACGTCGTGAGGGGTTCCTTGAGGAGGGGCGCCGCTACAGAGACAACAAGAGAGACTCCGAAGAGGAAAGGGAACGTCGTAGCCGTGGTCGCGATGAGCCACGTGACGAGGAACTGAGGCGAGAGTGCGGTGATTTCATCGACAAGCAGATCCGAGAGCTACAAGAGCGCTCCGAAAGAGAGGAAGGTGAACAAGGACGTCGCTCCCCATGGATCGAAAACACTCGATACTCAAGACCCTCGGAACGGTGCTGCAGGAACGTCGAACGAATCCCCGCCGAAGATCGATGCGATCGCCTACGTGATGCCTTGTATGCTGACGAGGAGGAACGACGCAATGATGAAGGCCGACGCCATGGCCAACAATCAAGGGAACACCGTAGCTGGGAGGAAGAGGACGAGGAGCGCGAGAGAGATAGCAGCCGTGAGCGACGAGAGGGTGACGAACGCCGCCACCGCATGTCTCGACGACAAGAGGACGAACGTCAACAACGTCGCCAATTCAAGGCCGATGACGAGGAAAGAGCTCTAGGCGTCGCCGCCTCCCGCCTACTCCAACAGTGCGATCTTCGCCCTCGTGCTTGTATTCGTCGCTTCTAAATAGTACATAAACCTTGTTCAAATTATTCTCGTGGTCTCTCTCTAATTTCTCGTAAGTGTTTACGAACAAGTGCGTCTCCCCAATCGCGCATTACACCCACACGAACGTAAACACGAGCACCAACGTCCCTCCAACACGAACGTAAACACGAGCACCAACGCATAGAATTTGCCTATAGGGACCGCAAACCACCCAAACGGAAAAGAAAACATCAAAGCAGGACACCCATACCGCACACGCCACGGCAACGGCTAAGGCTAAGGTCAACTTGTACACGCGGCGAATGTGAACTTGCTTCCACACTTGCCCGATAGGACACTCCTAGTGTGGTAGTCCGGTTAGCTTTCCTTGTCGTCGTCGTTACCAACCCCTCGTCCGTCCGAACGAGCGAGTACGGACACCGGTCTATCTACGTTCATCGATGTAGCACACTCGGGAGCCACCACTCGTCCCGCAGTAGCCTCCGCGTGCTTAGTGTCTCGGCACTAGCGCGTTCTAGTTTAATGTGCACGTGCCCGCACACCCCTACGCGCACGCGCGAGTGCGCACATTTACCTATGTATGTATAAATGTTATGTTGCTCGACAAGCTCTCGCGCGAGGAGGAGGAGTACCCGCTACAGGTTGCGCCCAGATTGTCTGGTGACAATACGACACCTAGGACTAGCCTAGACGTGTGGGAGGGTGGACTAGTTGGTATGGGTCTTGGGCAAGAGTTGTACGCAGGACACACACGTTATGGTAATGGGAGTGGTGAGTGACATGCATGTGCTCTGATTGCATGGCCATGTGTATATATTAAAGGTGGAGGGAGCAATGTCAATACAATCCATTAGGAGACAAGCACCGGGATCATAAGGACAATCGCAATGGCAAAGCTTACTTCCGTATTCCTCATGGCCGTGATCATGCTCGCCGCGTGTACCGCGGCCAATGCTAGGTCTGTAGGGCGGGACCGTGAAGAGGAGCGACGCGATCGACGTCGTGAGGGAGACATTGACGAGGAGAGGCGCGATCGACGCCGAGAGGGGGAGTGCGATGACGAGAGGCGCGAGCGACGTCGTGAGGGGTTCCTTGAGGAGGGGCGCCGCTACAGAGACAACAAGAGAGACTCCGAAGAGGAAAGGGAACGTCGTAGCCGTGGTCGCGATGAGCCACGTGACGAGGAACTGAGGCGAGAGTGCGGTGATTTCATCGACAAGCAGATCCGAGAGCTACAAGAGCGCTCCGAAAGAGAGGAAGGTGAACAAGGACGTCGCTCCCCATGGATCGAAAACACTCGATACTCAAGACCCTCGGAACGGTGCTGCAGGAACGTCGAACGAATCCCCGCCGAAGATCGATGCGATCGCCTACGTGATGCCTTGTATGCTGACGAGGAGGAACGACGCAATGATGAAGGCCGACGCCATGGCCAACAATCAAGGGAACACCGTAGCTGGGAGGAAGAGGACGAGGAGCGCGAGAGAGATAGCAGCCGTGAGCGACGAGAGGGTGACGAACGCCGCCACCGCATGTCTCGACGACAAGAGGACGAACGTCAACAACGTCGCCAATTCAAGGCCGATGACGAGGAAAGAGCTCTAGGCGTCGCCGCCTCCCGCCTACTCCAACAGTGCGATCTTCGCCCTCGTGCTTGTATTCGTCGCTTCTAAATAGTACATAAACCTTGTTCAAATTATTCTCGTGGTCTCTCTCTAATTTCTCGTAAGTGTTTACGAACAAGTGCGTCTCCCCAATCGCGCATTACACCCACACGAACGTAAACACGAGCACCAACGTCCCTCCAACACGAACGTAAACACGAGCACCAACGCATAGAATTTGCCTATAGGGACCGCAAACCACCCAAACGGAAAAGAAAACATCAAAGCAGGACACCCATACCGCACACGCCACGGCAACGGCTAAGGCTAAGGTCAACTTGTACACGCGGCGAATGTGAACTTGCTTCCACACTTGCCCGATAGGACACTCCTAGTGTGGTAGTCCGGTTAGCTTTCCTTGTCGTCGTCGTTACCAACCCCTCGTCCGTCCGAACGAGCGAGTACGGACACCGGTCTATCTACGTTCATCGATGTAGCACACTCGGGAGCCACCACTCGTCCCGCAGTAGCCTCCGCGTGCTTAGTGTCTCGGCACTAGCGCGTTCTAGTTTAATGTGCACGTGCCCGCACACCCCTACGCGCACGCGCGAGTGCGCACATTTACCTATGTATGTATAAATGTTATGTTGCTCGACAAGCTCTCGCGCGAGGAGGAGGAGTACCCGCTACAGGTTGCGCCCAGATTGTCTGGTGACAATACGACACCTAGGACTAGCCTAGACGTGTGGGAGGGTGGACTAGTTGGTATGGGTCTTGGGCAAGAGTTGTACGCAGGACACACACGTTATGGTAATGGGAGTGGTGAGTGACATGCATGTGCTCTGATTGCATGGCCATGTGTATATATTAAAGGTGGAGGGAGCAATGTCAATACAATCCATTAGGAGACAAGCACCGGGATCATAAGGACAATCGCAATGGCAAAGCTTACTTCCGTATTCCTCATGGCCGTGATCATGCTCGCCGCGTGTACCGCGGCCAATGCTAGGTCTGTAGGGCGGGACCGTGAAGAGGAGCGACGCGATCGACGTCGTGAGGGAGACATTGACGAGGAGAGGCGCGATCGACGCCGAGAGGGGGAGTGCGATGACGAGAGGCGCGAGCGACGTCGTGAGGGGTTCCTTGAGGAGGGGCGCCGCTACAGAGACAACAAGAGAGACTCCGAAGAGGAAAGGGAACGTCGTAGCCGTGGTCGCGATGAGCCACGTGACGAGGAACTGAGGCGAGAGTGCGGTGATTTCATCGACAAGCAGATCCGAGAGCTACAAGAGCGCTCCGAAAGAGAGGAAGGTGAACAAGGACGTCGCTCCCCATGGATCGAAAACACTCGATACTCAAGACCCTCGGAACGGTGCTGCAGGAACGTCGAACGAATCCCCGCCGAAGATCGATGCGATCGCCTACGTGATGCCTTGTATGCTGACGAGGAGGAACGACGCAATGATGAAGGCCGACGCCATGGCCAACAATCAAGGGAACACCGTAGCTGGGAGGAAGAGGACGAGGAGCGCGAGAGAGATAGCAGCCGTGAGCGACGAGAGGGTGACGAACGCCGCCACCGCATGTCTCGACGACAAGAGGACGAACGTCAACAACGTCGCCAATTCAAGGCCGATGACGAGGAAAGAGCTCTAGGCGTCGCCGCCTCCCGCCTACTCCAACAGTGCGATCTTCGCCCTCGTGCTTGTATTCGTCGCTTCTAAATAGTACATAAACCTTGTTCAAATTATTCTCGTGGTCTCTCTCTAATTTCTCGTAAGTGTTTACGAACAAGTGCGTCTCCCCAATCGCGCATTACACCCACACGAACGTAAACACGAGCACCAACGTCCCTCCAACACGAACGTAAACACGAGCACCAACGCATAGAATTTGCCTATAGGGACCGCAAACCACCCAAACGGAAAAGAAAACATCAAAGCAGGACACCCATACCGCACACGCCACGGCAACGGCTAAGGCTAAGGTCAACTTGTACACGCGGCGAATGTGAACTTGCTTCCACACTTGCCCGATAGGACACTCCTAGTGTGGTAGTCCGGTTAGCTTTCCTTGTCGTCGTCGTTACCAACCCCTCGTCCGTCCGAACGAGCGAGTACGGACACCGGTCTATCTACGTTCATCGATGTAGCACACTCGGGAGCCACCACTCGTCCCGCAGTAGCCTCCGCGTGCTTAGTGTCTCGGCACTAGCGCGTTCTAGTTTAATGTGCACGTGCCCGCACACCCCTACGCGCACGCGCCAGTGCGCACATTTACCTATGTATGTATAAATGTTATGTTGCTCGACAAGCTCTCGCGCGAGGAGGAGGAGTACCCGCTACAGGTTGCGCCCAGATTGTCTGGTGACAATACGACACCTAGGACTAGCCTAGACGTGTGGGAGGGTGGACTAGTTGGTATGGGTCTTGGGCAAGAGTTGTACGCAGGACACACACGTTATGGTAATGGGAGTGGTGAGTGACATGCATGTGCTCTGATTGCATGGCCATGTGTATATATTAAAGGTGGAGGGAGCAATGTCAATACAATCCATTAGGAGACAAGCACCGGGATCATAAGGACAATCGCAATGGCAAAGCTTACTTCCGTATTCCTCATGGCCGTGATCATGCTCGCCGCGTGTACCGCGGCCAATGCTAGGTCTGTAGGGCGGGACCGTGAAGAGGAGCGACGCGATCGACGTCGTGAGGGAGACATTGACGAGGAGAGGCGCGATCGACGCCGAGAGGGGGAGTGCGATGACGAGAGGCGCGAGCGACGTCGTGAGGGGTTCCTTGAGGAGGGGCGCCGCTACAGAGACAACAAGAGAGACTCCGAAGAGGAAAGGGAACGTCGTAGCCGTGGTCGCGATGAGCCACGTGACGAGGAACTGAGGCGAGAGTGCGGTGATTTCATCGACAAGCAGATCCGAGAGCTACAAGAGCGCTCCGAAAGAGAGGAAGGTGAACAAGGACGTCGCTCCCCATGGATCGAAAACACTCGATACTCAAGACCCTCGGAACGGTGCTGCAGGAACGTCGAACGAATCCCCGCCGAAGATCGATGCGATCGCCTACGTGATGCCTTGTATGCTGACGAGGAGGAACGACGCAATGATGAAGGCCGACGCCATGGCCAACAATCAAGGGAACACCGTAGCTGGGAGGAAGAGGACGAGGAGCGCGAGAGAGATAGCAGCCGTGAGCGACGAGAGGGTGACGAACGCCGCCACCGCATGTCTCGACGACAAGAGGACGAACGTCAACAACGTCGCCAATTCAAGGCCGATGACGAGGAAAGAGCTCTAGGCGTCGCCGCCTCCCGCCTACTCCAACAGTGCGATCTTCGCCCTCGTGCTTGTATTCGTCGCTTCTAAATAGTACATAAACCTTGTTCAAATTATTCTCGTGGTCTCTCTCTAATTTCTCGTAAGTGTTTACGAACAAGTGCGTCTCCCCAATCGCGCATTACACCCACACGAACGTAAACACGAGCACCAACGTCCCTCCAACACGAACGTAAACACGAGCACCAACGCATAGAATTTGCCTATAGGGACCGCAAACCACCCAAACGGAAAAGAAAACATCAAAGCAGGACACCCATACCGCACACGCCACGGCAACGGCTAAGGCTAAGGTCAACTTGTACACGCGGCGAATGTGAACTTGCTTCCACACTTGCCCGATAGGACACTCCTAGTGTGGTAGTCCGGTTAGCTTTCCTTGTCGTCGTCGTTACCAACCCCTCGTCCGTCCGAACGAGCGAGTACGGACACCGGTCTATCTACGTTCATCGATGTAGCACACTCGGGAGCCACCACTCGTCCCGCAGTAGCCTCCGCGTGCTTAGTGTCTCGGCACTAGCGCGTTCTAGTTTAATGTGCACGTGCCCGCACACCCCTACGCGCACGCGCGAGTGCGCACATTTACCTATGTATGTATAAATGTTATGTTGCTCGACAAGCTCTCGCGCGAGGAGGAGGAGTACCCGCTACAGGTTGCGCCCAGATTGTCTGGTGACAATACGACACCTAGGACTAGCCTAGACGTGTGGGAGGGTGGACTAGTTGGTATGGGTCTTGGGCAAGAGTTGTACGCAGGACACACACGTTATGGTAATGGGAGTGGTGAGTGACATGCATGTGCTCTGATTGCATGGCCATGTGTATATATTAAAGGTGGAGGGAGCAATGTCAATACAATCCATTAGGAGACAAGCACCGGGATCATAAGGACAATCGCAATGGCAAAGCTTACTTCCGTATTCCTCATGGCCGTGATCATGCTCGCCGCGTGTACCGCGGCCAATGCTAGGTCTGTAGGGCGGGACCGTGAAGAGGAGCGACGCGATCGACGTCGTGAGGGAGACATTGACGAGGAGAGGCGCGATCGACGCCGAGAGGGGGAGTGCGATGACGAGAGGCGCGAGCGACGTCGTGAGGGGTTCCTTGAGGAGGGGCGCCGCTACAGAGACAACAAGAGAGACTCCGAAGAGGAAAGGGAACGTCGTAGCCGTGGTCGCGATGAGCCACGTGACGAGGAACTGAGGCGAGAGTGCGGTGATTTCATCGACAAGCAGATCCGAGAGCTACAAGAGCGCTCCGAAAGAGAGGAAGGTGAACAAGGACGTCGCTCCCCATGGATCGAAAACACTCGATACTCAAGACCCTCGGAACGGTGCTGCAGGAACGTCGAACGAATCCCCGCCGAAGATCGATGCGATCGCCTACGTGATGCCTTGTATGCTGACGAGGAGGAACGACGCAATGATGAAGGCCGACGCCATGGCCAACAATCAAGGGAACACCGTAGCTGGGAGGAAGAGGACGAGGAGCGCGAGAGAGATAGCAGCCGTGAGCGACGAGAGGGTGACGAACGCCGCCACCGCATGTCTCGACGACAAGAGGACGAACGTCAACAACGTCGCCAATTCAAGGCCGATGACGAGGAAAGAGCTCTAGGCGTCGCCGCCTCCCGCCTACTCCAACAGTGCGATCTTCGCCCTCGTGCTTGTATTCGTCGCTTCTAAATAGTACATAAACCTTGTTCAAATTATTCTCGTGGTCTCTCTCTAATTTCTCGTAAGTGTTTACGAACAAGTGCGTCTCCCCAATCGCGCATTACACCCACACGAACGTAAACACGAGCACCAACGTCCCTCCAACACGAACGTAAACACGAGCACCAACGCATAGAATTTGCCTATAGGGACCGCAAACCACCCAAACGGAAAAGAAAACATCAAAGCAGGACACCCATACCGCACACGCCACGGCAACGGCTAAGGCTAAGGTCAACTTGTACACGCGGCGAATGTGAACTTGCTTCCACACTTGCCCGATAGGACACTCCTAGTGTGGTAGTCCGGTTAGCTTTCCTTGTCGTCGTCGTTACCAACCCCTCGTCCGTCCGAACGAGCGAGTACGGACACCGGTCTATCTACGTTCATCGATGTAGCACACTCGGGAGCCACCACTCGTCCCGCAGTAGCCTCCGCGTGCTTAGTGTCTCGGCACTAGCGCGTTCTAGTTTAATGTGCACGTGCCCGCACACCCCTACGCGCACGCGCGAGTGCGCACATTTACCTATGTATGTATAAATGTTATGTTGCTCGACAAGCTCTCGCGCGAGGAGGAGGAGTACCCGCTACAGGTTGCGCCCAGATTGTCTGGTGACAATACGACACCTAGGACTAGCCTAGACGTGTGGGAGGGTGGACTAGTTGGTATGGGTCTTGGGCAAGAGTTGTACGCAGGACACACACGTTATGGTAATGGGAGTGGTGAGTGACATGCATGTGCTCTGATTGCATGGCCATGTGTATATATTAAAGGTGGAGGGAGCAATGTCAATACAATCCATTAGGAGACAAGCACCGGGATCATAAGGACAATCGCAATGGCAAAGCTTACTTCCGTATTCCTCATGGCCGTGATCATGCTCGCCGCGTGTACCGCGGCCAATGCTAGGTCTGTAGGGCGGGACCGTGAAGAGGAGCGACGCGATCGACGTCGTGAGGGAGACATTGACGAGGAGAGGCGCGATCGACGCCGAGAGGGGGAGTGCGATGACGAGAGGCGCGAGCGACGTCGTGAGGGGTTCCTTGAGGAGGGGCGCCGCTACAGAGACAACAAGAGAGACTCCGAAGAGGAAAGGGAACGTCGTAGCCGTGGTCGCGATGAGCCACGTGACGAGGAACTGAGGCGAGAGTGCGGTGATTTCATCGACAAGCAGATCCGAGAGCTACAAGAGCGCTCCGAAAGAGAGGAAGGTGAACAAGGACGTCGCTCCCCATGGATCGAAAACACTCGATACTCAAGACCCTCGGAACGGTGCTGCAGGAACGTCGAACGAATCCCCGCCGAAGATCGATGCGATCGCCTACGTGATGCCTTGTATGCTGACGAGGAGGAACGACGCAATGATGAAGGCCGACGCCATGGCCAACAATCAAGGGAACACCGTAGCTGGGAGGAAGAGGACGAGGAGCGCGAGAGAGATAGCAGCCGTGAGCGACGAGAGGGTGACGAACGCCGCCACCGCATGTCTCGACGACAAGAGGACGAACGTCAACAACGTCGCCAATTCAAGGCCGATGACGAGGAAAGAGCTCTAGGCGTCGCCGCCTCCCGCCTACTCCAACAGTGCGATCTTCGCCCTCGTGCTTGTATTCGTCGCTTCTAAATAGTACATAAACCTTGTTCAAATTATTCTCGTGGTCTCTCTCTAATTTCTCGTAAGTGTTTACGAACAAGTGCGTCTCCCCAATCGCGCATTACACCCACACGAACGTAAACACGAGCACCAACGTCCCTCCAACACGAACGTAAACACGAGCACCAACGCATAGAATTTGCCTATAGGGACCGCAAACCACCCAAACGGAAAAGAAAACATCAAAGCAGGACACCCATACCGCACACGCCACGGCAACGGCTAAGGCTAAGGTCAACTTGTACACGCGGCGAATGTGAACTTGCTTCCACACTTGCCCGATAGGACACTCCTAGTGTGGTAGTCCGGTTAGCTTTCCTTGTCGTCGTCGTTACCAACCCCTCGTCCGTCCGAACGAGCGAGTACGGACACCGGTCTATCTACGTTCATCGATGTAGCACACTCGGGAGCCACCACTCGTCCCGCAGTAGCCTCCGCGTGCTTAGTGTCTCGGCACTAGCGCGTTCTAGTTTAATGTGCACGTGCCCGCACACCCCTACGCGCACGCGCGAGTGCGCACATTTACCTATGTATGTATAAATGTTATGTTGCTCGACAAGCTCTCGCGCGAGGAGGAGGAGTACCCGCTACAGGTTGCGCCCAGATTGTCTGGTGACAATACGACACCTAGGACTAGCCTAGACGTGTGGGAGGGTGGACTAGTTGGTATGGGTCTTGGGCAAGAGTTGTACGCAGGACACACACGTTATGGTAATGGGAGTGGTGAGTGACATGCATGTGCTCTGATTGCATGGCCATGTGTATATATTAAAGGTGGAGGGAGCAATGTCAATACAATCCATTAGGAGACAAGCACCGGGATCATAAGGACAATCGCAATGGCAAAGCTTACTTCCGTATTCCTCATGGCCGTGATCATGCTCGCCGCGTGTACCGCGGCCAATGCTAGGTCTGTAGGGCGGGACCGTGAAGAGGAGCGACGCGATCGACGTCGTGAGGGAGACATTGACGAGGAGAGGCGCGATCGACGCCGAGAGGGGGAGTGCGATGACGAGAGGCGCGAGCGACGTCGTGAGGGGTTCCTTGAGGAGGGGCGCCGCTACAGAGACAACAAGAGAGACTCCGAAGAGGAAAGGGAACGTCGTAGCCGTGGTCGCGATGAGCCACGTGACGAGGAACTGAGGCGAGAGTGCGGTGATTTCATCGACAAGCAGATCCGAGAGCTACAAGAGCGCTCCGAAAGAGAGGAAGGTGAACAAGGACGTCGCTCCCCATGGATCGAAAACACTCGATACTCAAGACCCTCGGAACGGTGCTGCAGGAACGTCGAACGAATCCCCGCCGAAGATCGATGCGATCGCCTACGTGATGCCTTGTATGCTGACGAGGAGGAACGACGCAATGATGAAGGCCGACGCCATGGCCAACAATCAAGGGAACACCGTAGCTGGGAGGAAGAGGACGAGGAGCGCGAGAGAGATAGCAGCCGTGAGCGACGAGAGGGTGACGAACGCCGCCACCGCATGTCTCGACGACAAGAGGACGAACGTCAACAACGTCGCCAATTCAAGGCCGATGACGAGGAAAGAGCTCTAGGCGTCGCCGCCTCCCGCCTACTCCAACAGTGCGATCTTCGCCCTCGTGCTTGTATTCGTCGCTTCTAAATAGTACATAAACCTTGTTCAAATTATTCTCGTGGTCTCTCTCTAATTTCTCGTAAGTGTTTACGAACAAGTGCGTCTCCCCAATCGCGCATTACACCCACACGAACGTAAACACGAGCACCAACGTCCCTCCAACACGAACGTAAACACGAGCACCAACGCATAGAATTTGCCTATAGGGACCGCAAACCACCCAAACGGAAAAGAAAACATCAAAGCAGGACACCCATACCGCACACGCCACGGCAACGGCTAAGGCTAAGGTCAACTTGTACACGCGGCGAATGTGAACTTGCTTCCACACTTGCCCGATAGGACACTCCTAGTGTGGTAGTCCGGTTAGCTTTCCTTGTCGTCGTCGTTACCAACCCCTCGTCCGTCCGAACGAGCGAGTACGGACACCGGTCTATCTACGTTCATCGATGTAGCACACTCGGGAGCCACCACTCGTCCCGCAGTAGCCTCCGCGTGCTTAGTGTCTCGGCACTAGCGCGTTCTAGTTTAATGTGCACGTGCCCGCACACCCCTACGCGCACGCGCGAGTGCGCACATTTACCTATGTATGTATAAATGTTATGTTGCTCGACAAGCTCTCGCGCGAGGAGGAGGAGTACCCGCTACAGGTTGCGCCCAGATTGTCTGGTGACAATACGACACCTAGGACTAGCCTAGACGTGTGGGAGGGTGGACTAGTTGGTATGGGTCTTGGGCAAGAGTTGTACGCAGGACACACACGTTATGGTAATGGGAGTGGTGAGTGACATGCATGTGCTCTGATTGCATGGCCATGTGTATATATTAAAGGTGGAGGGAGCAATGTCAATACAATCCATTAGGAGACAAGCACCGGGATCATAAGGACAATCGCAATGGCAAAGCTTACTTCCGTATTCCTCATGGCCGTGATCATGCTCGCCGCGTGTACCGCGGCCAATGCTAGGTCTGTAGGGCGGGACCGTGAAGAGGAGCGACGCGATCGACGTCGTGAGGGAGACATTGACGAGGAGAGGCGCGATCGACGCCGAGAGGGGGAGTGCGATGACGAGAGGCGCGAGCGACGTCGTGAGGGGTTCCTTGAGGAGGGGCGCCGCTACAGAGACAACAAGAGAGACTCCGAAGAGGAAAGGGAACGTCGTAGCCGTGGTCGCGATGAGCCACGTGACGAGGAACTGAGGCGAGAGTGCGGTGATTTCATCGACAAGCAGATCCGAGAGCTACAAGAGCGCTCCGAAAGAGAGGAAGGTGAACAAGGACGTCGCTCCCCATGGATCGAAAACACTCGATACTCAAGACCCTCGGAACGGTGCTGCAGGAACGTCGAACGAATCCCCGCCGAAGATCGATGCGATCGCCTACGTGATGCCTTGTATGCTGACGAGGAGGAACGACGCAATGATGAAGGCCGACGCCATGGCCAACAATCAAGGGAACACCGTAGCTGGGAGGAAGAGGACGAGGAGCGCGAGAGAGATAGCAGCCGTGAGCGACGAGAGGGTGACGAACGCCGCCACCGCATGTCTCGACGACAAGAGGACGAACGTCAACAACGTCGCCAATTCAAGGCCGATGACGAGGAAAGAGCTCTAGGCGTCGCCGCCTCCCGCCTACTCCAACAGTGCGATCTTCGCCCTCGTGCTTGTATTCGTCGCTTCTAAATAGTACATAAACCTTGTTCAAATTATTCTCGTGGTCTCTCTCTAATTTCTCGTAAGTGTTTACGAACAAGTGCGTCTCCCCAATCGCGCATTACACCCACACGAACGTAAACACGAGCACCAACGTCCCTCCAACACGAACGTAAACACGAGCACCAACGCATAGAATTTGCCTATAGGGACCGCAAACCACCCAAACGGAAAAGAAAACATCAAAGCAGGACACCCATACCGCACACGCCACGGCAACGGCTAAGGCTAAGGTCAACTTGTACACGCGGCGAATGTGAACTTGCTTCCACACTTGCCCGATAGGACACTCCTAGTGTGGTAGTCCGGTTAGCTTTCCTTGTCGTCGTCGTTACCAACCCCTCGTCCGTCCGAACGAGCGAGTACGGACACCGGTCTATCTACGTTCATCGATGTAGCACACTCGGGAGCCACCACTCGTCCCGCAGTAGCCTCCGCGTGCTTAGTGTCTCGGCACTAGCGCGTTCTAGTTTAATGTGCACGTGCCCGCACACCCCTACGCGCACGCGCGAGTGCGCACATTTACCTATGTATGTATAAATGTTATGTTGCTCGACAAGCTCTCGCGCGAGGAGGAGGAGTACCCGCTACAGGTTGCGCCCAGATTGTCTGGTGACAATACGACACCTAGGACTAGCCTAGACGTGTGGGAGGGTGGACTAGTTGGTATGGGTCTTGGGCAAGAGTTGTACGCAGGACACACACGTTATGGTAATGGGAGTGGTGAGTGACATGCATGTGCTCTGATTGCATGGCCATGTGTATATATTAAAGGTGGAGGGAGCAATGTCAATACAATCCATTAGGAGACAAGCACCGGGATCATAAGGACAATCGCAATGGCAAAGCTTACTTCCGTATTCCTCATGGCCGTGATCATGCTCGCCGCGTGTACCGCGGCCAATGCTAGGTCTGTAGGGCGGGACCGTGAAGAGGAGCGACGCGATCGACGTCGTGAGGGAGACATTGACGAGGAGAGGCGCGATCGACGCCGAGAGGGGGAGTGCGATGACGAGAGGCGCGAGCGACGTCGTGAGGGGTTCCTTGAGGAGGGGCGCCGCTACAGAGACAACAAGAGAGACTCCGAAGAGGAAAGGGAACGTCGTAGCCGTGGTCGCGATGAGCCACGTGACGAGGAACTGAGGCGAGAGTGCGGTGATTTCATCGACAAGCAGATCCGAGAGCTACAAGAGCGCTCCGAAAGAGAGGAAGGTGAACAAGGACGTCGCTCCCCATGGATCGAAAACACTCGATACTCAAGACCCTCGGAACGGTGCTGCAGGAACGTCGAACGAATCCCCGCCGAAGATCGATGCGATCGCCTACGTGATGCCTTGTATGCTGACGAGGAGGAACGACGCAATGATGAAGGCCGACGCCATGGCCAACAATCAAGGGAACACCGTAGCTGGGAGGAAGAGGACGAGGAGCGCGAGAGAGATAGCAGCCGTGAGCGACGAGAGGGTGACGAACGCCGCCACCGCATGTCTCGACGACAAGAGGACGAACGTCAACAACGTCGCCAATTCAAGGCCGATGACGAGGAAAGAGCTCTAGGCGTCGCCGCCTCCCGCCTACTCCAACAGTGCGATCTTCGCCCTCGTGCTTGTATTCGTCGCTTCTAAATAGTACATAAACCTTGTTCAAATTATTCTCGTGGTCTCTCTCTAATTTCTCGTAAGTGTTTACGAACAAGTGCGTCTCCCCAATCGCGCATTACACCCACACGAACGTAAACACGAGCACCAACGTCCCTCCAACACGAACGTAAACACGAGCACCAACGCATAGAATTTGCCTATAGGGACCGCAAACCACCCAAACGGAAAAGAAAACATCAAAGCAGGACACCCATACCGCACACGCCACGGCAACGGCTAAGGCTAAGGTCAACTTGTACACGCGGCGAATGTGAACTTGCTTCCACACTTGCCCGATAGGACACTCCTAGTGTGGTAGTCCGGTTAGCTTTCCTTGTCGTCGTCGTTACCAACCCCTCGTCCGTCCGAACGAGCGAGTACGGACACCGGTCTATCTACGTTCATCGATGTAGCACACTCGGGAGCCACCACTCGTCCCGCAGTAGCCTCCGCGTGCTTAGTGTCTCGGCACTAGCGCGTTCTAGTTTAATGTGCACGTGCCCGCACACCCCTACGCGCACGCGCGAGTGCGCACATTTACCTATGTATGTATAAATGTTATGTTGCTCGACAAGCTCTCGCGCGAGGAGGAGGAGTACCCGCTACAGGTTGCGCCCAGATTGTCTGGTGACAATACGACACCTAGGACTAGCCTAGACGTGTGGGAGGGTGGA
>NW_028231077.1:0-18560 GCF_043228905.1 Azolla caroliniana | reverse complement strand
AAGATTATGGGAGGGAAGGTCAATTGTTAATGTTGACAAAGCTGCTGACTGGAATTCATCAAGTATGCATTCTTCATCCAATATCCACATCAATAATTAGTGACATGCTTTAATCATGAAAAGGACACGTATTACACGTCAATAAACTACGATCGCATTACGAAGAGGAACATGATGATTGGTGTGAATACGAGCGTGAATATCAATGTAAAAACTCAATCCGATATAACTTATGGCAATTAAAAGCCGAGAACACGATACAAGGATGCGCGCTAACCTTGTAAACATTATTAGCTAGCAAGAGGTGCACAATGGGGGATTGAAAGCAATGGCCTTTTACTTTCACTTTCTCGATGAGGGTGTGTCTTTGTGGAGTATTGAAATTTCTTCCTCAAAATTAAGGTGGTACCCTTTTCTTTCAGGGAAAACGACTCCAAACATGAGGTCTATACTTGCAAATTGGCCTTCATTTAATATTCTTTACTGTGGTTTAACCACTTGGGGGACAAGCTGGTAGTATCTCTTAGGAATGAGCGCACACTCGAAGGTTCCCACGACACTAAACAACAAGACTTATTGCGTGGAAAGCAGGGCATTACAAACGAAAGTGTTGGTGTTATATGGGCACTACTAGCTAGCATCTATGTGTGGGGCTACTATTACTACTACTACTACTATTACTACATACTACTATAATTAATTAAGTAGCAGAGAGAATAAATAATAAATAGGGAATTGGGACAAAATAGTTCCTCCTAATTTGTCTAAACCCTCTCCCCCCCAAAATAATAATGATAAAGAGAAATAATAGTTGGACCCCCAAAAAGTAAGCCTCTCCTGTCCCCCCCCCCCCCCCCCCTCCTTTTTATTTAAAAAAAAGAGAGAAAAAGAAAAAAGGAAAAAAAGAAAAAGGAGTTCTATCCGTTGGAGGGAATCTCTTCACTCTCACTCTCACTCTCACTCTCTCTCCTCTCTGTGTGTCTGTTGTGTCTCTCTCTCCTCGAAGTTGAGGAAGAGGTGGAGGATTTTGAAAAATAAAATAGCCTGCTTAGTTTTAAAATACTTGGAGAGCTTTTGATGGATGAGTGGAACTAATGAACCAATTAAATTTAAGAGCCTTAATCCAGCCCCCTCCCCCCACCCCACCCCACCCCACCCCACCCCAACACTCTCACTGGTGAGGGTATGGTCAAATACCAAAAGCCCCTCCAAAAAAGCAGAAGAAGAAGAAGAAGAAGAAGAAGAAGATGATTATAATGAATGAGTGAGTAAAATACAAAGAGAAATGATGGGGTTGGGTTCTGGGGGAGAGAAGAAATGGTGGTGGTGTAGGAGGAGACCAAGACCAAGACCAAGACGAAGACCAAGACCAAGACCAAGACCAAGACCAAGACCAAGACTATAACTAAATTTGGGGGTTGGGATGGAGGAGGTCAAAATTAACCTCCCCCTCTCCCCATAACGAATTTACTATCCTAATAATAATAATAATAATAATAATAATAATATACTTGGGCGGCCAAAAATAAAGGCGTTTGACAGAGAGAGAGAGAGAGAGAGAGTTTCCTTCTTAATAAAAATAGTAGTAGGGAATTCCAAAGGAAGAAGAAGAAGAAAGAAGAAGAAGGAAGCAACAACGAATTCAAATAACAATCGCCCTCCCTTCAAATAACCAACCCCAACCAACTAAAACACAACAACAACAACAACAGAAACAACAACAACAGATAGAAAAGCCAGCCCCCCAAAAAACAAAAAAATGATGAAGAAGAAAAAAAAGGGAATATGTAAAGATAACAAATTAAGAAGAAAATAATTAATTTAAATGCGAGCGCGCGCGCACACACACAGAGCATATACCCCCGCATATATTATATTTATATGTGTGTGTGTGTGTGTGTACATCTCTCTCTGTCTCTCTATCTACGTATAGATAGATAGATAGATAGATAGATAGATAGATAGATAAATAGATAGTTCAAAGCACTCTTCTTCTAAGTTCTACTACTATTAACACAATAGTAAAGAGACGTATAGGGAGAGGTATGTGGAGCTAAATTGGCTGTTTGTTGCTCTACACATACATACATATTACAGACACACCGACACAGACAGACAGAGACACATACACATTCACTTACATATATACATACATACATACTGTATACATACTGTATACATACTTGCATATGTATGTATGTATGTATGTATGCATATAGCCAGTGTGGGGACTCACACACAAAAAACACATTATATATGTATGTATCTCATTTTTAGCCAACATTGACACACATCAAAATAGGTAGAATATAAATATAAATCCACCCCCCTCCCTGTTTCTCTCTCTCTCTCTCTCTCTCTCTAACTATCTATCTATCTATCTATATCTACATATAATAACATAGTAAACCCATTTTTCATTTTTGTCTTGTTGTTTTATCTTAGGTGTGTGCATATTTTTTGTTTTGGGGTTTTGGGCCTCTTCCTCCCCTCCACCTTCTCCCCTTCCTTCCTTCCTTCAGTTTTAGTGTCCACACACACACACACACTCTCTCTCTCTCTCTCTCTCTCTCTCTTTCTCACTCAAAAACACCAAAAACACCTCTCTCTTTCTCACTCTTTCTCTCTCTCCCTCCTTCTCAGACACACAACACAACACAACACATACATAGTCTCCTCTCCCTCTGTTTCATAACCATCAACCATCCATCCATCCATCCATCCATCCATCCATCCATAGTCTTCTTTCTTTCTTTCTTTCTTTCTTCCTTCCCTTCCTTCCTGTTTCCTTTTGGGGGTGGCTATTCCTGTGTGAGCTTCTTCTTCTTCTTCTTCTTCTTCTTCACTCACAGCTTCTTCTTCTTCTGCTTCTGCTTCTGAAGGCATGACAAACCAGAACCAGAAAGGAGGGGACGACCACAGCCATCTGAAGCCACAAGAGCAGCTGCCCAATGTCGACTTCTGCATTGCTAGCCCTCCACCATGGGGTATCATTTCTTTTTACACTCTTCTTCTTCTTCTTCTCTCTCTCTCTCCCTTCCTTTTGTATTTGTATTTTTGTATTTATTTCTGCTCTACTCTGTTTGCTGCATCTCCATGTCTGTGTATGATTTCTCTCTGTTTTTTCCTTTGTAATTTTGGCCCCATTGCTAACACATGCTACATTCCCAACCCCCCCCGTTAGCTCTGTACATATCGAATCGCTCTATTCTCTCTTAATATTGAAAAATTGTTCTCTGTTTCGAACATTCTAGAATGTGATCTCTTGGCTTCTATGCAGCTAACAAACAAGCCCATGCTCAAGTCAACCCTAAACCCTAGTACATGTCGTTTCTCTCTTTTTCTTCCCCTCCTTCCTTTTAGATGTAAACCCTAAAGTTAAAACCCAAATACATGTACATGCAAACCCTAAACCCTAGTACATGTACATGTATACAAACCCTAAACCCTAGTACATATACATGTATACAAACCCTAAACCCTAGTACATATACATGTATGCAAACCCTAAACCCTGGAGCTTGTTGTCTCTAGTACATGTAAAAATGTAAACCATGTTCCGCTCCGCCAGTCTGTGCTCTGTGACTACTGACTAAATTGCCTCCTGTTTGTTATCAGGAGGAGATTTAAAATAAAAAACTCTGTTATGCCGATCTTAATCAACCTAAAACTTAACCATTTGGTCTGTGCTATGTTTTCCCTATCTGAGCATATGCAATGTATCTCTGTAGTTTTACTCTGTCATTAGCAGTAATTATCCAGTCACTGTCCTGTTCAAATCTGTTCTTGCTCTATGATGAAGTGTAATGGCCTCCAGAACTAGCTCATCTCTGTTGCGTACGCTCTTATTATTCTCTGTATGTCTCTGTTTCTTGTTCTGCATCTTGAAAACAACAGCTTTTTTTGCATTGTATAATTTTGATTCTAATTTTGCCATTCCTATGTTTGCTTGTTTGTCTTCTGCAGCTCAAGCAATCCTGTTGGGATTTCAGCACTACTTTGTTGTGTTGGGAACCTCTGTGCTCATCCCCACACTGCTAGTTCCTGCCATGGGAGGGGGAAATGTGAGTATAAAAAGGCCCTCTTTTACTGCTTCTGATTTCGTCTGTATATACTTATCGATCTATCAATCTATTGCCATACATTAGCACTAATGAATACCCAAATCCTGCCATATATAGTGATGATTCCATAGCAGCCATTTTTGCGTTTGCACATCATTTGGCAGGTTTTTTGGCTACTTATATATATATATATATATATATATATATATATATATATTCAGAGCCATTAATCATCTGTGTGCTCATTCATCTGTGCAGGATGAGAAGGTGAGGGTGTTCCAGACGTTACTCTTTGCAGCTGGAGTCAACACTCTGTTCCAGTCCCTCTTCGGGACATGCCTCCCTGCTGTTGTGGGTGGCTCCTATGCCTTCATCGTCCCCATCCTCTCCATCATCTACTCTGACAAGCTCCAGGCCATCCAAGATGAGCGCATTGTATGTCGATGAATCAGCATTCAGTCATTCGTTCATCATTCCATCATGACATGCCCTACATTTTAAATGATTTACATCATATATAATCATCATCATCATCATCATCATCATCATCATCATCATCATCATCATCATCATCATCATCATCATCATCATCTTGTGTTTGTTTTTGTTAATCTTATCGTCTTCTGTTTTCTGCATTTTGTGCTTGTAAAGATGCAATATTTATATCTTATTCGGAAGATCTTTTATTTATTTTTTCTTTCTAAATTATGAAATAAAAAATAAACAGAGGTTTTTGCATACAATGAGAGCTATCCAAGGGGCACTTATTGGGTCTTCAAGCATTCAGATTATTCTTGGGTTCAGTGGGCTATGGGGAATCTTGATAAGGTATTTATCATGGTTACTTCAAATTATTCCGTCAATGATATATGAGACTAATGATGGTGAACAACACTTGCTTTCTCATTCAAGAAGTAAGAATCTATCAATAATAATTTGATTTCTATAATGGATCGTAGGTTTCTGAGCCCTCTATCAGCTGCTCCATTGGTTGGATTGCTGGGGTTAGGCCTTTATGATCTGGGGTTTCCAGGGGTATGGTTTTTTACACTAAATTCAGTTTTATATCTAATCCGATATTGGTAGATGTAGCATGAGAATCTCAGCTGTTTTGGAACTAGTTTTGCTATACTGTTGCTCAAATTAACCAGTTTTTAATTGAAGATCTGACCTATGGCGTATGTGGAGACAGGTTGCAAAGTGCGTGGAGATAGGGATCCCACAGCTACTAGTGCTACTTGTATTATCACAGGTGAGACATCCAGATAAAGGGCAATACATATTACAAGCAGAAGGAATCCTTGACGAAGATCTGTTTATTTCTAATCTCAAATTCATGTAATGATTCCTCCTTGTTATGTGTGATTTTCTCTAAAACCAGTACTTGAAGAATAAAGGAGGGAAATTAAACATGTTTGAGAGATATTGCATCTTGTTGGCGGTTCCGGTGATCTGGGCATATGCACATCTCATAACGGTTAGCGGTGCTTATCGCCGATCCCCAACCCTAACCCAACTTCATTGCCGAACTGATCAGTCAGGATTAGTGGAATCTGCTCCATGGTAATCCTTACAATAATCCCAGTTCTGGATGGGATTTACGTTTTATTCAAATGGAATGTACTTATAATGTGATAATAATCCCAATGCGGGATGGGATTTACGTTTTAATTAAATGGAATGTACTTATAATGTGATAAGCATGTAAATCTAATGAACATTGTTTTTTTGCCAGGCTTAGAATTCCTTTCCCATTGCAGTGGGGAGCCCCAACCTTTGATTCTTCTCATGTGTTTGGAATGATGTCATCTGTGATTGTCTCCATGATTGAGGTATACATATAAAAGAGATTTAATTAAAATGCTTCATATACGTAACAAGATTATCTATACAATGCTTCTATATGTTGAAACTATTAGAATTTCAATACTAAAGCTAACTATATCTTATGGTAGAAGAAGGAACCAGTCCAATCAATCAAACCCTAATGGTTAAACAATTCATTTGTTGTCTTCATGATTGTAGTCAACCGGAGGTTATTATGCAGTAGCAAGATTCTCAAGCGCAACCCCACCTCCACCATTTGTGTTGAGCAGAGGAACAGGATGGCAGGTGAGAGAAGAACAAGAAGCAGGACATATTAAACTTACAAGGAGCAGGAAAATGAGAGACAGAGAGAGAGAGAGAGAGAGAGAGAGAGAGAGAGAGAGAGATTTGTGAAGACATTTTTTGGATAGCTTTTTGTGCTTTTTTCCTAGCCCCAACCAAGTTACTTTTTTGTGTTTTGTCCTAGCCCCACCAACTCCACAAATTTGGGTTTCTCTTTTTGTTTTTCATCGCTTTTAGCTTTTTTGTTTCTCTTCTTTTTGGATTTTTCAGATTTTTGGTAACTTTTTTAGTTTCAGATTGTTTGTTTTTTTTTTACTTCAGTTTTTGGTAACTCTTTGGATTTGGTTGGCTTGGACACATGCAGGGGATTGGGCTTCTTATCGATGGAGTGCTTGGGACCCTCACTGGCTCCACAGTCTCAGTGTAAGCCTTTCTCTTCTTCTTCTTCTTCTTATTTGCCTTTCAATTCTCTTTGCTATCAGATCATTAGATTACTTACCTCATTTGGGAACCTCTTTTTGGTTTTGTTTTGTTCCTCTTTAAGAACATTTAAGAGGATTGATTGATTCCCCCTTTTGGCCATTTTAAGCTTCAGATGGATCTCCTGCCTTTTTTTCCTGTGAAGGATTATCCTTGGAAGCTACTTTCACATGCACAATAAAAATCAAGACACACTCTGTTTCCTTTCCCATGCTCTCCCATAATGAAATCAATGATAGAGTAGACTCTGTTCTGTTTCTATGCTTTGTTTGTTTTTTCCTTTTTTGGGAGATACCTTGTTCTCATTAAAGAACGTTCTCTTTTGTTTTTAACAGAGAAAATGCTGGGCTTCTTGGTCTAACTCGTGTAGGAAGTCGTCGTGTGACTCAAATCGCTGCCGGGTTCATGATTTTCTTCTCTTTATTTGGTACATTTCTATGTTGTAGGTTTTGTTAATAGAGTGACTAATGCCATAACTTATTTCAGATGCTAATGATGCTGAATTGCAACCACTTATTTTCTTGTTAATCGCTAATCTTTCCTATAAATGATCATTATTGATTGCCATCTGATTGCTTAGCATTACTAATCCTCTCTATATTGATATGCCAGGTAAATTTGGTGCCATTTTTGCTGCTGTGCCTCAACCAATCGTTGCGGCCATTTTCTGCATCCTTTTCAGCAAGATAGGTACAATTCCCTCATTATGCCAGCTGTCAATGACATAAATTGATCTCGAATCATGATTTGTAATATCAAATGTTAAATTCTTGTGTTCTGTTTTATCTTTTAGTGGGATGTGGCTTCTCATTCCTTCAATTTGTGAACATGAATGACTCGAGAAGCAATTTTATACTGGGGTTTTCGGTATTCATGGGCATCTCGGTGCCGCAATTCTTCAATGAGTATGCAGTGAAATCTGGCCATGGTCCGGTTCGAACCCACTCACACTGGGTAATTATATTACTCTGGATTCCTAATTCAATACTGTGATGCAATACAATCACCCCAAATCAAATGACTAATGAGATCATCATCTTTAATGTTATTACATTACTCTGGAGCCCTAATTCAATTCTGTTATGCAATACAATGAGTCCTATTTCAATTCTGGACTACTAATGAGATTTTGTTGTCGCATCATCAGTTCAACGATTTCTTGTTCGTGATATTCACGTCGGCAGCGACTGTTGCTTTCTTGGTGGCGATGGTGCTGGACAACACGCTGCACAAGAAGGAAGCCAAGGTGAACCGTGGCCGCCATTTCTGGAAGAAGTTCCGGACATGGAAGGGCGACCCTCGTAATGAAGAGTTCTACTCTCTCCCTTACAATCTGAACAAGTTCTTCCCACCTATGTAAAAACCGAATTACATGTCAAAGCTAAACTCATGAAACAGACTAAAAAGAGAACTCTCATCGAAAATGTCTTCCTAGATGAAACAAATACATGGATTTTATTATCCTGACAGTGGAGATCCCAAGGAAAATGACCAATGAGGGACATGAACCTAGAGAGCTATAGCTATAGCCATTCTATCTATATATCTATCTATCTATCTATCTATCTATCATCATCATATCACATCCATCCTCATTTGCATAATCATCACATGCCTATCATCTTCATAATAACCATCCTCATCAATCATCATATATAATAATCATAATCATAATCATCGTCTGTCATCAATCAACATATCCTTACCAGTATCAATCAATACATATTACCTATCATATCATATATATGTTCTAAATTAAACCTGTTGGTGACATTTTGCATCTTGGCTTGAATTAATGCTCTCGCTCTCTCTGTCAATCAATCAAATCAATATATATTCTCTCTCTCTTTTCCTTTTAGAAATCCAATCCCTTTTTTTCTAAGCTTCTAGAAATTTTGAGCCAATTTTTTTGGGAGGAGGTATGGTTGCTAAATGCAATATTTTGTTGTAATCTCTGTTCTTTTCTTTTGATCAACTCAATCTCCTTTTTTGAGCAAAAATGCTTTCTTTCTAATAGGGGTTTTGTGATATGAATTATTTCTTTTTTGGCTAGTTTGGATGTTTTTTGATTTGTTATCCGTTTGTAATTATTTTGAAAACTACGTTGTGATAATGTATGTAACTAGTTAATGTTGATGTTTGGTGTTCTTATTTCGTTTATTAATCATCATCACCAATTTTTAATCAGCATTACCAAGTTATTATTAAGGTTCGACAAATAATATTGTGCATTGTTAGAATCCCCTCACAGTTTGATTTGAAAAGCCTAAGCCTTGTCTTTTTGAAATGATTCCAAATTCAGATAGTGAATAGATTCTACAGAAAATGGGCTGAAATAAAGTAATCTCCATCAGTTGGAAGTGGGCATGAATTTCAATCCACGTTACAATTTTTGCTATCACCACCACTTTCATTGAGCGTCCCACTACTAAACATAATGGGTAATGGTGTCATTGCCTTAACTGAATTGATTGGTTTATTTTTAACATCCTCATTCCTTGCTTTTCATGTGGGCAGTTATATTTTTTTGCTGGCACATAACATAATTCATCCCAACCTTTACCTGGGCTCAAGCATTTGTGAAAGCAGTAAATACTAAAGCACGATCTCGAAAAGAATTGTCTTTATAGAGTATCAGTAGACATTCAGAAAACATGGAGACTTATAGTGACACAATTTGTGAATGGGAACCCTTAGGGTGAGCTTGGAAGATTTTTGACGTTTATGTTGGCCAAGGTTGCCATGGAAATGATTGCATTCCAAGAAGACAAATGTAGGATGAAGAATTTACTTTCTTTCATTTCCCTTCCTCAGCCTGCTAAAAGTAAGAAGGCCTGCAAAAAAATTGTTTACATATATGAGAAAACCTTTGGTGCAGAGGTACCGATTTTCAGGCTTCTCATATCCTTGTTCGAAAATAAGGAATTCCGATTCTATTTGTTTTGTATTGTTCCATTTTCCCCCATGTTAGAGGTGCTTACATCTTTCTTGTTTGAAAAATGATTGTAATGATTTCCCACATTTTCTCATTTGTACATCTCTGTCTCTAATTAAGAGGCATATGCTTTATTTTTTCTTGTTTGACTATCAGTGTAATGATTTTTTGTTCATTTAATAACTTGTAGATCTCTGTTACTAGCAGTGTTGGTATTCGAAGATCCTATGGCACATTTTGTCGTAATCATTGTTCATCTACGGACCTCATCTCTTTCTCTTTCCTCTCTCAATAATCCCTAGGCGATGTTTCAATTTCGATTCATTCTATGTCGACATACATACACACACACACACACACACATACATAAACGTAAGCGATGTGTGTGTGTGTGTGTGTGTCCATAACATGAATAACAATACCTCATTGAGTTGATGACTAAACATTTTTTGTTTCCTTACGTTTGCCCATGTGACTCCATTCTTGCTTAAACTTTATTCCTTTACTAGTTCTCATAAAAATTCATAGATCTTTCTTTATCAATTAACTTTGCTTTGGAAACCTTGGAGATATCTCTAATTCATTTTCAAAGTTGCACACTTCATGCTTATTTAAAAGCATTTAGCATATATACTTGGCATGCAATATAATTATATATGTATTGTCTAGACTCTAGACATGAGGGTACAAACTCCAATGGATGACATCAGAAGGAAAATGTAGGAAATTGGAGATTATGGACAGAAGGATGCACATGGGATAGAGAAAATGTTGCCCATGGTGATGGTAAATTTTCCTCTTGCTCCACTTAAGTGTTATTCCTTGGCATAGGATGTATTTCAATGGAAATGAGTCATGACCATGCCATTAGATAGAAACGTGAATGGGTTTTTGACACTAACATTGAATCTTGACATGAAAATATTCAACTATTGTCACTCAATGTAAAAAGCCCACATCATTGATACTCATTACTAAACCATTGTCAGGTAATGATGGTGAATCTTTCCTTGGTGATATGGAAATATCCGTCCTTATTGCATTCTTGTTTGAATATCCAGATTATAGTTTCATTTCATTTAATTGGTTTGTAACTTTGGTTGGTCTTGGTACCTAGGTTCCCATCCATGTACAATCATTTGTTTACTTGTTTTTTCTCTACCATAATCCATGTATCACACATGACTTTTATCCTTTATTAATGTATGCCATTCCTTAGGGTAGATATGTTATTTGTTTCATCACGTTAGGTCTACCCAAAGGGAAAAAAGGGTCACATTTCTTAATAGAAAAAGGAGTTTGTAATTTTTTGATTTGAATATGATCCACAAAAAGATGTGTACCTTGTTTGTCTTCAACCATGCAATGCACTTTTCCTCTCCCATGTGCCATGATAGGAGTTTTACATACATTTTTATTAATCTTTGTTTCACAAGCCCTCTCTCTCTCTCTCTCTATAGATACACACACACACACACACACACACACACACACACACACACACACAATCTATTCATGAGTCGACAATGTGTATACCAATATTGGATTCATGTTGTTTTTGCTAATTGAAAATATAAATTGTTCTCTATTTTCGTCACTTCATTTTGTCTTGAATGCCTATGTAATGATGTAAAACATTCATCAAAGATTAAATGACCATTGCATAATTACTTGCGCAAAGGAAATAGGAGGGAATATTGCATTCTCCCATTTAAACTCTTTTATGGGCATGTTCGCAACACGTAGTGCCACTAGGTTGTAAATTATTCTTCTTAGGCCCTCCTTTTCAAGTTTCTTTCGAATCTCCATGTAATAATTTCAAAAGTATGTCGTGGCCCGTGAAGCTTGGAGATGGCTTTGATGGCTTTCCATGCATTAAATGACTTGTGTAAAATCAAAGAAAATAGACACTTCCTTTTGGTTCCTCTATTCTTACATGAAGTAATGACCCACTAATTCTTTAGGAATTTAGTAGAACACATATATAGTTTTACACAATTTTGTTTACTTTTATAGGTTTCCTACTAGCAACTTGAATTGGTTTTAGTGAATCTTTCAAGGAAGTAGAAGTTAGAAGTTATAACTATTCCTTGCAAAGTCGTCCCTTTTTGGAGAACTCTCCCTTCTAAAGATTCCTAAAATTTATTGGTTCAACATTCTATATCCTCCATTTAACCTTCATTGATTGAGCAACTCTTTTCTGTAGTTTTGTCGGCCAATTTGGTATCTTAAAATTTGTTAATAGCATTTAGTATCAATGACATGAATTCACCCATGTATGTAATCATGATTTGTCCAATAGGCCAATTTTAACATCCTATATCCTCCATTAGAGATTAAAGTAAAAGACTAGCCCCGCAAAGCATAAACCTTTTGCTCTTGTTGTCCTCATATGAATTTTTAGTTTAGTTTCTTTAACATTAACATCAAAAGTTTCACTTTCAGCTCCTCTCCCTAACTTATGATATGCTTTTCTATAAGTTATTGTTTGTTCATTTTATTCCAAGATTTCTAGCATTAACATTTCACTTCTTTCTATCACATTAGCTATCTATCTGAAAATCTTATTCTATTTTCAACATGGGCACAATCCATCATTATTAGATTAATAAGTCCATCCAATCCACATGCAAATAGACTCCATGTAACAATGTGTCTCAAATGATCAACATGAAAGAATGAAATGATCAACTTCTTTTTGTTTCTTTCAAAGGTGCTCACAATTGCACCTAAAGGAGTGTTAGTGCTAGGTATTTTACTTCCAAGAATTAAATGAGTCCTTAAATATCTATTTGGGGAGAATGAAAATAATACAGAATTGTATGCCTCTCTTGGCCATCATTTTCACTTCCATTTGTTTCTCATGAGATCTTAGTGTTTAGTGAGAGTGCTATGATGCTTCTACAACAAGTTTCATGTCCAACTAGATGCCAAAATATGAAACCCCCAAAAATGTCCAAGAATATACAAAAATTTCATTATGTACAATTAATTTAGGATAACATGAAAAATAAGAAAAAAACAAAAAACTTTGTTGGGGAAACAATATACCTCCACCTCCACCTCACCCTTATTTATTTTACGAAAGGAAAGAAAAAGTTAGAAATAGCGTGGTTTACATTGCACACACCTACCTAGATCATAATATGCCTTGAGCAAGTAACATATCATGATTTAAAGACACAAAGCACAATGCTCATGAAGAAATTACAATGTAGATATTTAGTAGCTATAAGGAGATTATGGTAGTCTTAATAATGATTATTTTTGGAGGGCAAAAACCAATCTTACAATGAATTTTTTGGTCAAATAATTTGTGATACACAAGCTGAAATAATCTATTTAGTATAAAAGAATAATGGAGTTCCATTTTGGTTGCCCTATTAGGATTTTCAATGGCTTCAGCATGGGAGGTTAGTATGATATCTTGGTTGTCAAGTCGGTGTTGATATTTCACACAATCAACTTATTGTCCCTATGTTGATGTCATTGAAAAGAAATTGTTGTTTTGGTCTTTTAGGCATTTATCATTTGCTAAAAGAATCGTAATTGTTAATCAAGTACTTCTCCTCTCATCTTGGTTGTTTTCGAGATTTGTTCTCTCTCATGTATAGAGGCTTGTTCGCCATTTCTTATGGGATGCATCTAATGTGAATGCAAGATCTGTTAGGAAACAAGTCCCTCCGGATGGGAAGTGAGAAGAACCGTGTGAAATCGTGGAGATAGCCAACACGGAAGGCTAAACTTGTAAATAGTCGAAAGGTTACATTAGTATATAAGTACTTAGGGCAATCATGTTAGTAGTGTGCGTTATTGTAAAGTTACTGTCGACGAGGTTGTTGCCTCTGTAACTGTGAGAGTGAACGAGTGTGAGTGGAAGCGTGTGAGCTCCATAGCCGCCCGTTGGCGAAGCAGGATCTCGAGGTCGTTGCCTCTGAGATCTCTGATTGTACTCCTTTCTCTCATAGTGTTCTGTTTCGGAGTTTGTGGACTCCAGGTGGTTTTTTTCCCAATTTGGGTTTCCACGTTAAAATCTGTGTCATTCTCAGTTTCTGTATTCTGCTTTTTCCTTTCCATTAGATTGACTATTATTCCGTACACGTACAACCGGTTGTGGTCAGCAACGATTTTAACTTCAAGATCTACGGTTGCGTGGAAGGTGATAATATCTCCTCCTCATGAGCGTGGATTAGGGTTGATAGATCCAATGTTTCAATGTAAAGCATTACTTGGGAAATTTGTTATAAGAAGTATGCTGCCAGGTAATGAGCAATGGAAATTACTATTTCATGAATGTATGAAGGAATTGGTTCCTTCTATAGGTGGCAATTGGAAGCCAAATGTGAGGTGGTGGTTTGTGCATGAGGATATGCCTTTGACTTCTATTTTCACTTCGGATAAATTTTTTAACTCTTTGTTAGGAGCTTGGAAATGTTTGCTTCCTAATCTTGTGCATAAAATCCATGTATGGGAGGAGAAGTGGAAAAGGCAAACAATTTGCTTGAACCCCTTGATTTAGGGATGATTATGGTAATATGTTGGGAAGAAGGACAATATTAAATTGGGTGATGGTTGATGATGCATTTGCGGCTAATGTAGGTACATGGTTCAACTTTCATCAAATTTCTAGGGATGTTAAGGATCAAGCTTTGAAATCAATAAGAGGTGGTAAGTTAATGTACCAAGAAATAAGTAATGTTTGTAACAAGGTCTTACCTTCTTCTTTTAATTCAAACCATGTATGACAAGGGCCATTATGTTCTTTTAATGTCTTGATTGGAGCAAGAGCTTATACATGTAATGTATTCTTGGTGTATGAAATGGTTTCCGAGGGGAAATTGCAATGGGTCCTTGTGGAGGATGACCTTGTCAATTTAGTGCAGTGGAAGCTATTAGGGTGGTTGCACAAGTAGGAAAGGTATGTACTATTGATCTTCGTCCTAAAAAGGTAAATCCTTTGTGGGATATTTGGGTTTGGGTAGTAAACAACCCTGCAAAATAATAACGTGCGGAAGCTTACGAACAAAAGACACAACCAACTCAGTCGGCCAACAACAAACAATTACGTATACATAGAGAATATTTGGGGGGGGGAGAGAGAGAGAGAGAGAGAGAGAGAGAGAGAGAGAGAGAGAGAGAGTAAGCAAACAACAATGAAAACTTCTATTACAGAATAACTTAGTACATACAACTATCCTCATGAGAACTTTTATACAAGCCCTAATAGTGGGCTAACATAAGTACTATCTGTACTTTAATGCTCATGAATGAGCTCTGACGTTAACGATTACCATTATTTGACATCTTCCATGTTAGCCACTCCACAACATCATGTGCATTTTGTAACGTAGAACATATTCGCGTTCAGAAGTGGAAGGATTGCGCACAATTGGAAGGATAAGGAATATTCTATTTGAGTTAAGGGTTTTTTAATCATCTCACATAATATGTGATACCTGTATCACATGTGCTCAAAGATTCAATGGAAAAGTTTAAAATCTCACCATTTCATAAAATTGAAAATTCACAAAATTAGGCAAATTTCACAAATTTACGACATGTTCTTTAATGTAAAATTAACAACTCATATTTTTTATAACAAACAATATTCACAAGGAGCGATTGATTTAAAAACAATTAAGTTTTATATCATTCGAGTTCTTACAAGCTTATGTTGTTAACCGTTCAAGCCAAAAATACAATCAAGAGTTATTCCTCTCATAAGAATCACTACTATAGAGGCTAGTATACAATGGTGACTCCTCCTCCTCATATGTACCAATCAAAGCATTCTCTTGATCTAAAACCAAATGTTGTGACTCCAAATCATGTGTAGAAGATCTGGTTTGCCTTCGATTTGAGAAGCCTTGTAGACTTCAAAATTTCTCTTTAATGATGTCTTTTGTTGACTTCTGTAAACATCTAGCTTTTGTCGGTGTAAAGTCATACACAATGATATCCACCTCTTGCATGTCATTGTCAATGTGTTACGTATATTTCTTTTCCGCTTTCTATTTCCTCTTGACGTTGGGCATTCCATCATCTCCAATGTATACTTGCATGTAAATGCATTCTTGCTTTTAGTGTTGTACCAATGCACCTTTGTAGACTTTATCTGATTTTGGTTTTCATGCATCACCATGTCCAATACTTCACCAATCTAGTATTGGTCCCCTAGGTCATTGTCATCTGTAGGTGTGAAAATTAACATCCCAACCTTCATTTCTTGCAAGTTTCCTTTCCAACGGGCTTCCATTGCTTTTGTCATCCTCGGTTCCACATAAATGTCTCTCTTTTGTGGATGGAGCAAGTTGTCAAGATCTGCATTAGGTGCATGAGGTGGCATTTGAGAATTATGTGAGTGTTGTACATACCACGTAAATGGTATATGCAAGGACGAAATACCAGTTAAGGAATCATCAATAATTTAATCCTTGTTAATCACTGAAGAACACGTCCCACCATGAGGTATCTTGTTGTGTAGCATACTTCTTTGCATTATCAATGTGCTTCCTTTTGTCTTGTAAGGCTTGGATCCAGAAGTTCCTTTGTTCATCTACCAACTCATTGTGCATTTCCTTTTTAGCCTCAAAAGGCATTTGTTTTGCACCATAAATGGTAGTAGATGGCATATGAAGCAAGAACTAGCAACCACCTTTTGGCTCCCATTGTGGGGAAGATGAATATTGCTTTGCATGCAATATTGTACAACCACTTATATCATTTTTATTATCAAGAATATGTGATTGAAGCTAATATTGTTTAATTGGGATAACACTTTCACATTCCCCTCTTCGCCATCTGCTATGTATCTCTTAAAGTCATATATCTCCTTTAAGTGGATCATATTTGGACATGGCGTATATGCACCATAATGATAGGTAATGTGAAAGCATCATATCGAGACAATTGTCTAGAGAATGTACTGAACATTTGATCAATATGGTCATGTGTGTGACCAACCAAAAGGAAGTTGACTTTAAATTTCCTAAACACTCTTAGTTTCACCAACATACTCAAATATCCGAAGACAGTGGAATTCTTGTTCTCCCTAGCATTGTTGTCCAATTGAATGTAGAGAACAGGGGCAACGAGCACCCCCAATTCATCAAAACCCTTTGAATCACAATAACTGTTATGTTGGGATCGTTGTGGACATTTGGGTAAGTAATGAAGACGTGAGATTTGACTATTCCATTATAAGCCAAACAACCCACCAAGTGCATCTGAATGAGACATTCATCATTGACGTTGTCGCAAAGATGCTTGTGCGTGTGTTGCTCGAACGGGACCATTGGGGTCTTTGACCAGGGAGGACGTTTACCAAGTTATCGAGAAACAATGTTACCCTTAACAAGATCAAAAGTTTGATGATTATAAGAAGTACAATAAGAAGTATCAAAGATGAAAGAAGATGAACAATAGAAGTATAATTATAAGAAGAATTTTATATTGATGATGATGACGACGATGGTGGTTATCACCTATTGAGCCCCATGCTTGTGACATGCACAAAACCATGGACTTAAAACCATGGTTTTGTGTACACGGTTTTGTCTGTTTGCTACCTATGGAATATTGAATATGAGAAGAAAATAAACAAAATCTAAAGCATGTAGTATTAACTTTAGTGGTATGATAATTGCCTCTTATCTTAGACGTGCAAGGTTCAAATCTTACTTACAACCCTCAATATGCATTCAATGCCATCATGTCTTAGGTTTCTTTATTATTATTTTCATTTTTACAAGTATTTGTGTAATGTGCATGTATCCTCAAATTTTCACTTTTTCTCGCATTAAACACACCACATCATGACATCCACCCCCACCAAACTGCACATCCTCCGGCATGTGTCAAGAAGGAAAAGAGTGATGTGGTGGGGCCAAAGGTTGTCAACCTTCGATTTGCTCCTTTCTTGTGCCTTGCCCACACTATCTTTGTCCCTCCATTTTGAGCTTGTCCATTCCTTCCAGCCGAACCATCGTCGCCATCCGAGCCACCATATCGTTCGCTCACACTTCACAATGCTATGACCGGTTGCATGGCCCCCTTCGTCCCTCTTGAGCATAACCTTTCACAATTTGTGTATGTGCCACCTGCATCCTGTTTATCTCCTTGGTCAAGAAACTTCGACCCTTCATTCTTTCTCGTCCCCTGCTTGCCTTCACAAGACCTCATTCGAATGTCGATGTTGACTACCCATTGTAGTCCCTTCAAGCACATGCTCATCTTGGGGTCTCTAAGAGACCATATTGCATGCCTCTCTTTCATCCATTTTTTGCGGTAAACTCTCGCTTTTGAGTTGACCATCGTACCTTTGATCTTCATGCTAGTGTCCTCCCTCATGTTAGAAGACATGATCACTTTCCAAGGTACACCTTTCAAATCCTCTTGGCTTGCTTGGCCGTCATTGTCCATTGTCACACTTTCTTTGGCCTCTTTGTTGTGCACATTTTCTTTCGTCGTTGTGCTTCGTTTGGACTCTTCATCGCACACACCGGTTTCATTCTTCGCTTCCTCGCAGCCACCTTCCATCTCTTCGGTCTCATGTTGGATCTCGGACGCAACTGCCGAAGTCTCTAGAACAAGTGTGGAGGAATCCTCTCCATGCTCCTTGCTCGTTCTTGCCATCTTCGGGCCGATGTCATTGTCTATGGCTATGTTCCCATCATGTGCATCAGCTCTGACCTTCGCTTCCTCGCTGCCACCTTTCGTTGCTTGGGTCTCACGTTGATTCTCGGATGCAATTGCCCAAGTCTCTAGAACAAGTGTGGAGGATTCCATACGCCTTTGGTTGATCACCTTTGCCATGTTGTCCATAGCCACCTCCTTGATGTCGTTTTTCGTGGCTACCTCCTTAATCATGTGGGCCTCACACTCTTTATCCTCCTTGATCATGCAAGCTTCTATTAGGCTTGCTCCTTCACCACCCGATGTTTCAAACATGACGCGTGTTCTGAAACATTCTT
>NW_028231076.1:0-18566 GCF_043228905.1 Azolla caroliniana | reverse complement strand
AAATTGGGAGTTCAATTCTAGGAAATGGCCAACGAGCCTCCATGAAGAGAAATGATCTGAATGCTCATTAATATAACGTTGTTGTTGCTTTCACTAAAATCAAAGCGAAACAACCATAGAGGACATAACAAGTCTTTCACAAGAACAAAAGTAGCAACAGGATCACGCGAGGACATTAGAGAACCAAGCAAAGCTTTCGGGGGGGAAAAATCGGTAGGAGGAACATATGCCGAAACATAGGAGGTGTCAAGGAAATCATGATGTCATTAAAAGCAATCGTGTCAATTGAGGAAAGCGTGGTGACAAATGGATGATGCGAAAGAATGACGCGAAAACAAGAGTGTACCCACCTATCAACTACCTCAAAGAAAAAGATTACAAGTCACACATCACACATGCACATGCACATACACAAACAAATCCAAATACAAGAGACACATACAAACACAACACCACATGTAGGGCAACCCAACAAAGGAAAGAAAGTAAGAAAGCCTAGGATATGTACACATATGTAATGTATTTCTCACAATTCACAGGTTCCAGAAGAAGGCTAATACTATGAATAAATACAACAGGTTCAAGAAGAAGAAGAAGGCTAATAATATGAATAAATAAAAGAGCAGGAAAAGAAGACACAAAATAAATATTTTAACTAAAAATAGAGCCATGTACTTAAGTATGTACATAGTGTGTTATATTTTTTGTTCTGAACCCAAAAAAGCATGCGTGGATATATATATACATACATACATATATCTTCATTAGCATCCTTGATTACATTGAAGAAAACATGATTAGCATTCTTCATCAGAAACAGCGCATCATGGTTCTTCACTTGCCAAGCTTTTCTCACATATTTCCTCTCTAATCCAAGTGATGATGGGCGACTGCTAATCGTGTTCCTTGATCAAATATCTTGACCTAAGTTCACCTTGGTGGTATAGAAGAAAACATATTTTGCAAGCTCCATCAGAAATAGAACATCCAGATTCCTTCACGTATATTTTTCCGCTAATCCGAAGGGATGGGTTGATTGTTGATAATGCTCCTAGATCAAATTATTGACTTGGGTCCACCTTAAGTATTGTGTTTAGTCTAGAAATCTGTCTCTAGTTTCCTGCATCTTTAAATTTTCTGTCTTTTCCCTTCTTCTTCTTGAAAAACTCTTGATGGCTACGGTGATTCGTTTCTTCTTATTCTTCTAAGATTGTGTTTCTTTCTTTACATTATTGTGTGGTTATGACTACACTATCAGACCTAGCTGTTTCTGCAGCAATCAACATAAGCTCAGCATTGATATTTTTGTTGGCTTTTGCAATTCTAAAGCTGCAACCCATAAATGACAGGGTATATTACCCTAAATGGTACATAAAGGGAGTGAGAGAAGGTGAAGAAGTACGAAGAAGAGGAAGAAGAAGGACCATCTCGTCTATGGTGAACTTGGATTGGAGAGTTTATTTGCATTTCTTGGATTGGACCAAAGAAGCTCTCAAAATGCCAGAGCAAGAACTTATTGAACATGCTGGATTGGACTCCGTTATTTATCTACGGATCTATCTCCTCGGGTGAGTAGGCACATACCATTCTGGCTGTTTTCTTTTTCCATTGTAGAACCAATGCTTGAAATTTGTGGAGAACATTGGAACAGAAAAACGAAACAAGTCTATCTGAATAAGGTAACTGAAAGAGAACTTGTGTGCGATAACTATCTGTGCCTAAAAAATTGTCTTTACAACATTGTCATTGACTTTGACACTTTTCCCCCTACATAAGGAGTGAACATGATATTATGATTCCCCTTTAAAAGGATATACTTAACAAACTAAAGTAAGGCACCACTTATAACTTAACTAAAGAGGTTTCAACCTGAGGGAAGACAATTAGCATAAGGTGAATAGAAACATTGAGTAAGTTGGTAGAACCAGACCGATTCTGCCACTAAACAGAAGCTCAAGAATTATGTTAAAATGCCAATGAAGTCTTCATTACCCACTTTTAAGACTCTGACATTATAATCAAATTATGGTTGAAACTGTTGAGAAAAAAGTTAGGAAAAACAATCTAGCTGAAAGAGAATGTTGGAAATTTTCAGTCTATTCTGATTCTTTTCTTTGTTATGTTTCAATTGCAAACATTGTCTTTGACATGTTTGAATTTTGTGGGGTGTACCTTGAGAAACTCTGAAGAAATTGAACATGATCAAATAAATCCTGAGTTTCTTCTGAAAAGATAACATTGATAAAAGTAAATACATTATACCATAGGAATGAGCATCGAAATACACTTGACAGGATATATGTGCAAGATACCCACATAATCAAGAAAGAATACCCCTTCTAATAGACTTGTTCTTATGTTGCACTAATTCGTAACAACAGAGGATAAATGTGAAAGTTTAATTGTATTCAATTCTGCACACTATATTTGCAATAAAGTTATAGCTATATCTCTAGCTTCAAAAGTAGGGGGTAATTGTTAAAATATTTAGTGTCTTGGAAAATTGCAGGTGACGCTGTTAACGATGAAACTTAACTCCCATGACTTTCTAGGATAAGTACTTGTGTGTTTTCTTTTCTTTCTATTCTTATTCACATCATCGTGGCATTCCTCTCGTGATATAATTACAACATGAAAAGAACAGGAGATCATATCCTTGCATCCTCAGCTAAATTGACAATCCTGTTCTCCTTTATAGGCTGAAATTATTTACTCCATTATTTATAATTGGGGCTGTTATCTTTTTTCCTGTTAATGGAACGAGCAACAATCTCAACAATCCAAACAAATTGCTCTACAATGACATTGACAAGCTATCTATCAGCAATGTGACAGATCATTCTAACAGGTGTTTTTCTGAATGTTTTCATTGAACTTTAGATTCATTTACCATTGATGTTCCGATAAACCATTTCTTACTGTTAGATATGTTTCGAAGGTTGTGGACACATGTATGTCTCTCATATGTATTTACTGCCTGGATATGTGGAGTGCTATATAGAGAGTATCAAAAGGTGATGTTGATGAGGTTACAGTTTAATGCTGAACCTCGTCGAAGAGTTGACCAATTTACGGTATGCAATCATGTTGACATTTTGATCTATGCATTGATATATGCGTATTCTTGTAGAAAATGATCTGATCAATGCAAGTCATGTGTATTTTGCAGGTATTAGTAAAGAATATCCCAGAAGATCCTGATGTGTCTATCAGCCTCCATGTTGAGCATTTTTTCAGGGTTAACCACCCAGACTACTACTTATCACATCAGGTCTCTACTTGTGCAATTTATTTAAAATGATAGGCGTATTCTTGGGAAGGACCACATGCAACTTCGTAAGGATTACTGAAATGATAAAATTGCAGCATAACTTCTAAAAAAATGCGTATATGAAATGTTTGCATGATTATATGATATAAACCAGTGGCTAACACTGCTGGAAGTTCTAGGTATTAGCTAAAGCAGTGTCATCTGTTTCTTGAAATTGCAAGTCATAGTTTATTCTGAGGGATATTCTTTAATAACCTGTTGGCCGTGACATCAAAATAATTGGAACTTTTAGTATCTTAAAAATCATGTGTACTTCTATTTTCCAGTTCATGTTAAACTGTGGTCTATTCTGTTTTTTAGTTGTCTGATGTAAATGATGGCTTTTGGATACCACACTAATCTCATAAAAGTTTTTTGGGATGAAAAATATATACATTTTATAATTCTAAATTTAAATCATTAATATTTCACTAGATCCCCAACCAGATGTCTGGTAAAGAGTGCTGGTAATAGTCTAGAAGCAACCATAAATACGCAGCTGGGCTCTCTTATAGAATAGCATGTTAAAAATCATGTGTACTTCTATTTTCTATGTCATTTTAAGCTGTGGACTATTCTGGTTTTTGCTTGTCCAATACAAATGATGGTTTTTGGATACTATGCTAATTCCATGAAGTTTTTTGGCTTGGAAAGTATATAAATTGATAATTCTAATTTAAATCAATAATGTTGGAAAAGTTCTAGATGTCTGGTAATAGTCTCAAGAATCAGTAGCCCGCCCTTAAATACCCAGCTGGACTCTCTTACAGAAGAATCAATGGATAAATAGGATATTATTTAGACCTTTCTCACTATTTAGTGTGATATTAGAACCAGTAATCAGAACACTCATTCTTGCCATAATTTATATTCTTTACAGCATAGTTGTGAATTTAAAGTCTTCTCTTTATTGCTCGTGCAGATTGTTTGTAATGCCAATCAGCTTGCAAAGCTTGTAAAAAAGAAGGAAAAGTTACAAAACTGGATGGACTATTATCAGATAAAGTATCTAAAACATCCAGAAACTCTTCCAACTCTGAAGGTAAAAAAAACATTCATATTTGCTGAATGTAACATCATCATTGTAGAAATAATATCAAAACATTTTTTAAACGCATTTTTTTTGTGTTTTTTAGAAAGGTTTCCTTGGATTATGGGGAGAGAAAGTAGATGCTATAAATCACTACACAAAAGAAATTGAGAAAATCACAGAAGAGGCAAGTTACTCATAATATTGCTCCTGTCTGTGATAACCTGTAACTACAGCATCGTTACTTATTTCAAGATGGCTGAGTGCTTTAAAATGTGTCTGCAAACAGATAAAGAAAGAGCGTGCTCGAATTTTAGATGACCCGAAGGCATTGCTTCCGGTTGCATTTGTATCATTCAAAGGAAGATGGGGGGCTGCTGTTGCTGCTCAAACTCAACAAACAAAGAATCCTACTGTTTGGTTAACAGAATGGGCACCTGAACCACGAGATGTGTATTGGCGTAACCTTGCCATCCCTTTTGTGGAAATCACTATCCGGAAGCTGCTTGTTTCAATGGTTTTCTTTTTCTTGCTATTGTTCTTCATGATACCCATCAGTTTTGTCAATAGTTTGGCAAACCTAAATGGGTTGTCAAAGACATTTCCAATCTTGAAACCAGTGCTGAATTTGTAAGAGTAATAAAATAAAATTGCTATTTTTCATTGAGTTGCAAATTATGCCTACATATAACCTAAATTTGGTTTCAGCTGGGATAGTTTATTTATTTTGATCTTGAAAAATTTCTCTCAACTCTATTTTCAGGCGTTTCATCAGCTCTTTTCTTCAAGGCTTTCTTCCTGGATTGGCATTGAAGATATTTCTTCTAGTTCTCCCAATGGCTTTGATGTTTATGGCTAAAATTGAGGGGTATACATCACTGTCATCATTGGAAAGAAGGTCTGCAGCAAAGTACTTCATCTTTCTGGTTGTTGCAGTGTTTTTTGGCAGTATTTTTACTGGAACAGCATCTGAACAGCTCCACCATTTCCTCAATGAACCACCATCAGAGTATGGAAATCTTAAAAATCTGTTTTTACTATATAATATAGTTTTTTATATTAATATTTTTGTCTGATGGGTAGGTACATTTATGCCCATATTATTCTTGGATAAATGAACTTTTGGAATATATACTCTAGTTGTGGCAGTGTGAAACATGTGTAGTTCTGTGAAGCAAGTTCAGGTCATTGATTTCTCTTCCATAAGAAAGTACGAAAGCTTTTTAGGATCATTTTGATAGCCTCTTATCAGCAAATATTCACTATTGGGGAATGGCTGAGAACTTTTTTATTGGCCTGATTTGCTTTATGACCAGTATTTAATATCTTGATTTCTCTTCCATAAGAAAGTACGAAAGCTTTTTAGGATCATTTTGATAGCCTCTTATCAGCAAATATTCACTATTGGGGAATGGCTGAGAACTTTTTTATTGGCCTGATTTGCTTTATGACCAGTATTTAATATCTTGATTTCTCTTCCATAAGAAAGTACGAAAGCTTTTTAGGATCATTTTGATAGCCTCTTATCAGCAAATATTCACTATTGGGGAATGGCTGAGAACTTTTTTATTGGCCTGATTTGCTTTATGACCAGTATTTAATATCTTGATTTCTCTTCCATAAGAAAGTACGAAAGCTTTTTAGGATCATTTTGATAGCCTCTTATCAGCAAATATTCACTATTGGGGAATGGCTGAGAACTTTTTTATTGGCCTGATTTGCTTTATGACCAGTATTTAATATCTTGTCTATAAAAAAAGCAATGATATGATATGATTCAAACTACAAATCCTCGCAATGAAAAATACTCCTTTTTTAGAATAGAATAAGCATTTTTATCAACGATAACAGCAATTGATGATCTTAAAAGGGACCTTGTTTTAGGGTCTTTCACATTAGTTAGCTATCATAATTTTCCTCATATGTTTCTCTTCTCTTTTCTTGAAAATTTGTGCGTCTTTCCTAACATTTCCATTGTTTTGAGTTTATGTACACTTTCCTCAATGACACATTTTATTTTATGGTAGAAAATATATTTTGTTTATGAACTTTCCAAAAAATTAGAAATTGAAACACCATTCTGATTTATCCTATCTAAATAAAAATGCAGGATTCCCAATTTAATTGGCGATTCTGTTGCACAGAAGGCATTGTTTTTTGTGACATATATAATGATTGATGGATGGGCGGGCATTGCAGCCGAAATACTTCGGTTAAGACCCCTCATTGTCTTCCATCTATGGAATGCTTTCTTTGTGAAAACAGATAAGGATAGAGATAAAGCCATGGACCCAGGCAGTATTTGTTTGAATCAATCAATTCCTAAAATAGAGCTTTACTTCTTGTTTGGCATTGTGTATGCCGAAATAGCTCCGATTCTTCTTCCATTTATTATTATCTACTTTGCATTTGCTTATTTGGTCTACCGGAATCAGGTAATAATGTTTGTCCTATGTTTCTCACTTAAATATCTTTATATTAGATAATTGTGATACATCCTAAAAGAAACTCAAGTTTATCGGCCATTCTAATTTCAACTAAAATTTGGATGGGCTAGGCAATTTCAGAATTTTGTCAGTATTTATCCCAAAGAAACTTGAGTTTATCAGCCTTTCTAATTACCACGAGAGTATTGTTATTTTCCTTCCAGAATTTTTCCAGCAAATTGTAATACATAGTATAGATTTATTTAAAAGAAATCCTGCAAAGATTTCAGCTAATCATAATACAATATTAGCTGATATGGCACATGCCCACTGTAAATGAGATTTTTGGGGACTTTCATGTATTAAAATTGGGTGGAAGAACCCTAGGCCATCTTTGGAGAAACGTCCCTGTAGCTACCAGAGAGGATTTGGAGGCTTGTGTGCAAGCCTGTAACGAAGTTCGCAATCTTGCTCATGAAAGTAACAAGATTATATGTGAGGCTAGCAAGTGGAGTCCCACAGGAACTGCTGTGTCCAAAGTATGGAAAGAGATCAAATTAAAGTTTGACACAGTCAATACTCTAATCAATTTTCATAATACATCAGTACCACTAAGTGATCCTGTGGGACCCACAGAATGGGCAGGAGATATTCGGTAGAGAATCTATCTTTTCTGTACCCATATAAATCTACTTGGATTTTATCGGCTTCATTGTCCAGGGTCACTGTTCCCTGGGATTGGCTTCAACCTCTTCTTCCATAGCTTAGATAAAAGGCGGAGAGGGCTCCTTCCCAGAGGGGACTGAGCCATCACTGAGAGACCACTCTCAGTGAATTATCTATTGCGTAAAATCTAAATACTTTTTGGGTTGTTCAAGCCATATGTGGTAGGAAACTCTTTAAATTCGGTTCTGACCAAGGGGAACAGGATATTCAAGGGACTACTAATGATTCTGATTCTGAGGTGAGCCCACTCATTCCTTGTAATGCTATAGATGCGAATGGAAAGATAGTAAACGTTGTAAATAATCTAGTCATTCATCCTAGTTGATCCAAAAAAGAGTAGGGGCTCTATTGTATATAGAGCAACCCTTAGAAAGGAAATGTCTGTACTTATCAAACCACGGAAGATCTTTTGCAATATATGGCTCTGTTAATATCCATGTTTGTTGAAGAACCAATTCCTATTGTTACAAAGCCCATGTCACTGAGAATATGCTATTGTCCTACTCTCTTCCTTGGGGCTCGTACTGCTGGCGTCTAGCCAGAGGTGTAAGCTACCGTCTTTCAGCCCTACTCAGATGATTCGACCATGGAGGCCGATGATACAATGACACTTGTGACTCTTCCAAACACGGGTTAGAATTTTTATTTTACTACGCTTTCTGAGGGAGCAAATATTTCCGAATTGAGAGGTGTCAAAAATATAATTGATCTTTAAAAAATAAAAATGTGGATATTTATCGTTCTACCCAAATTCTGACTTGAAATTATGATGATCATAGAGATGCTATTAAAATTCGTTACTTGTAGATTAATGTTAAATTAGTGTTGAACCTTTGGGCTAATATAATGTCAAAACAAATTGTCTATTTATAAGGTTTGGGTTATTAAAATGTTAACGCAATGTATATGGAAAGATCCATAAGATCATATTTTGAAGTTGTCTTCGCCCAATATTTTTCAGATTATAAATGTATATGAGCAAAATTACGAGAGTGCAGGTGCCTTTTGGCCACATCTACACACCCGTATTATGGCATGCCTGATTGTGCAACAAATATCTATGATAGGCATATTAGCGACAAAGGAAGCTACAAACTCTACACCAATTTTACTTTTGTTGCCGGTCTTAACAATTGCATTTCATATGTATTGCAAGAGTCGATTTGAACCCGCATTTCGGAAGTACCCATTGGAAGTGAGTATTCATATTCTCTTATTTTCCTGGTATCTATGATTGACGATTTGGGTGAATTTACTGGCATATGGATGTGAACAATTCCCTGCTTTTCTCTAAGTATATTTGGAATTATGTGCTCTATTGTGCTATGACATGTCATTGATGATTGAGGTGGGTTTACTTGGCAATGTAGCTAGGATGATGATTAACGTAGCATGTGAATGCTATGTTGCTAATGATTAATGTAGCATATGAATGTCATGTAGCTAATGATCCAATTGTTGTGGAATGGGGAAAACATCACTTGGGCTCCATAATCTAATTTTGACTTGGGTATTCTACCGATTGTGGGGTGTTGGTATCTATATGCTATTCTAGTTTAGTCAAATAATCTTGGCATTATATTGTTTCTTATTTTATCAATGCCATTTATATGCTTATGGTATTTGAAAACCATTTTGGTATGTTTGTAGGAGGCGATGGCAAAGGACACCTTGGAGAGAGCAACTGAACCTAATCTTAACCTAAAGTACTACTTGAAAGATTCTTATTTGCATCCTGTCTTTAAAGAAGAGGATGAAAGTAATGATGATTGGGCTGAGGATCCGTCATTAGTACCGGTCAAAAACCTCCGAATAGAGAGCACTACTGTCTCCAGCATAAGTGGAGAGCAACAGAAAATGAAATCTCTCTCAATGGAGAGGTTTCTTCGAGATTATGACTAGCTTTGTTGTCAATAAATGATCATGTTTTGGATATGTAATTGATTACAGATACTAACTACCATACCTTATTGATAGCTAGGAAGAGTTGTGTGTACATAGTGCGGTAAGGCCTGATTTGTACAATAGCTTATCTATTATGTAAAATTTTGTAACTACTGATGTTTGTATCTTCGCAACCACCGTTAGAAGTCCTCCATGTATGCCTTCTGGTTTTCTTTGTTTTAGATTAGATTCATGTATGCCTCCTGTTTGTCAACCTCAATATTAGATCGATATTAAAGTTTTGGCAAAATCATTCATAGGAATTGACCAACTGTGATTGAGTTCATGCAAAGCCACATGGAACCTAAAGTCTTTGAATGTCTTCTTTTGGTTTGACAAACCTGAAAATTAGATCAATACCAAATTTCTGGCAAATCATTCATAGGAATTGACCAAGTGCAAACGTCTCCACATAAAGCCACATGGAACCTAGAGTCTTGGAATGTCTGTTTGGTACAAGGAAAATTCAAATGTAGGTGATAAAATTACAAAATTGGAGATAGAGACATGATATAAAAGGGTTTGGATGATGAATCATTAACTAGTACCACTTGGATTATGCCACTTGATTCAGCAATCAAGCAACTCAACTCGCTAATAAACCAATAGGATTCATCTAAGCTTCCATAAGATGGATATGAAGAAGTCATTACATCACATCCATGTCACAGATCTTAACATGGATTAGACGTATCATAGTTGGATTCCTAACCATGGATACAAGTTGACTTTGAAGCATCTTAGTAAAACTTGACTTGTACAGAGATAAAACAAAAGAAATGAAAACAAAACATAAACTTGCTTCATACTGAGATAAAAATATAAATTCAATGGAAACAAAACATATGAATTGGATCACAAGTTGAATTTGAACAATCCTGATAAAACTTGACTTTTACAGAGATAAAACAAAATTCAAATGAGAACAAAACATATCTATAGTCGGGTAACAGGTGACAAGTTTCGCAAGCTAAAACAAAATTCAAATGAGAACAATACCTATCAATAGTCAGGTAACAGGTGACAAGTTTCACTAGCTATAATAATTTGAAGTGGTTATTGAAAACAATTCCTTGCATAGCCACAACATCACATACAAAGTAAACCAACCGGATGCCAGAAGGAAGTCTTGAGATTATACTTCTTAAGATACTTCTGACACCAGCTTTAACATGGTAATTTGAGGGAATTTATTATTGAAACTGTCTACAAGAAATAAAAATACAGATGATAGGATTTGCCTATGTAGGCACTCTATATAGGGGATCGATCATCTTCAATATAAAGAGATTGCCCTTGTCTCCCCTTGAAATTCTGCAAGTAATAATTAAATTTACCCTTGTAATTAGTAAGCATCCTCTCTCTCTCTCTCTCTCTCTCTCTATAATAAACTTACCCTACTGGTAAGCAATTGAACTACGAACACAAGTGCTTGTGTTCAAAGCTCAATTCTTCAGACATCTTTAACCTATATTTTCCCCTAATTTACTAGTAGCCACTGCAGAATATAGGGGTTAATTGGGTGACCTGCTCTCTGATGGACAATCTTACTAACTGTGCTATTGCATCTGTCAGTGCTCTCTCTCTCTCTCCTCTAATGTTTTGCTTTACATGTATCATATTCCCAACGTTTTGCTTTATGTACAAAACAAAACGTTGGGAATATGACACATGAGAACGTATGGAAATACAAATGCACATTAACTTTTGTATGTCTCCCTATGGTCATAGGTCATATTTGAGCTCCACGAGAATGATAAAATCCTAACTATGTGACAGCATCTACATTGTAATTATTTATGTTATTTTCTTGAAGAAAGAATATTTAGTTCAAAAGATACCTCAATTCTTCATCCAAGTAAGTTATTTCTAATTCCCCTCGTGCACGTTCAGGAGCCTTGATACTTATCTGCAAAGAAAACACTCATATAGCTTCAAATGCATCGATTAGATACATAATATACACATAAACAGATATATGACAGTTTCATTCTCTGGGAGTATGAAGAATATATGTTTTTTGAAGAGAGCATGACAAGGAAAACTACAGATTTGTTTAAGCTCTACTACTGGAGTTCATGTATGGACTAGGATGTGCTAGACTATGTGCCTTGTAAGACCTGTAACTATGACAGAGTTCGTTATCCTGGATTGTAGCAACCTTTTTGCTTTCTAGACAGGAAATGGCCAAGTGTATCCATGAATTTTGTTGTGGATTGCCTCTTACTCAACATAAACACAACATGACGTTGTGGTGGTCCAAATACTTGTGGCCTACAGCATGGCACATTGTTATTGCCAGATCTATTTGTAACCCCTTTTGAGTGTTTTGGTCAAGATGTCAATTGTGTAGTCCTTGACTGATTCATTGCACATGCAGGAGTGCTGGAGCTAAAGAAAGTCATGATTGTATTGCTGTCCTTCAACACCTTCTCTCTAGGTCTCTGGATTTCTTTTGTGAAGAGTTCCAAACCCCATTGGTCTTTGTATTCTATGACCTTGCACATGAGGGCCAAAGCCTTGTTTGAAGAGGCAATGGTTTGATAGAGAGAGAGAGAGAGAGAATGGTAACAGTCTCACAAGTTACTTTGTAATGCATGTTATTTTGTTTCTTCCCACGTTCTATTGTATCATGATCATATTGAAATGAGTTTATTTAGTTGTCACTGCACACTGAAATCCAATAAAAATGAGTAGAAGTTTATGCACCATCTCTGTTATTCTTCCCTATTTAATCGCTCAGGTAGTATAAATCAAGAAAATGTGTTACCAGTCCAGCAATCTTGAAAACATCGAATTTCACAGCCACTCTCCTGCCAGTTAAGGGGTTCAAATTTGCAGTAACCTATATCAAATGGAAATGCATATCATTTGAATGTGCATAAACACAAGTGGACAATGTTCAAGATAGCAATAAAATGCAAGTGATTAGAATACCTGGTTGAAGAATGGCCATGTCTCAATATTCTGTGCTCTTAAAGTATCATTATTGATAGCTTGGAAGATCGGTCCACTGGGCCTCAAAAGTTTTGGCCTCTGTATCGTCCACATAAGACAAAAACTCAATATAGCTTATCAAAGAGTCAAGGTAGCTTATCAAAGAGTCAAAGCAGTTTAATATCGCTTATCAAAGAATCAAAGATAGCTTATCGAAGACTCAAAGATAGCTTACCACAGACTCAAAGAAAGCTTACAAATGTATCGAGAAGAGGCAACGACCATTTGCTTTAAGTTTACAGACTGTTCACCTGCTTTTTCAGAACAGACTCTGAGGTTGTGTAAAGAAGCTCCCATTTCCCATTAATGAGAGGAGATTTGACTGTCTCTTTTACAAGATTAAGAGTTTCTAGGTTCTGTGCAAGCTGCAAACGTGTTTGAGTTGTTAGAATGAATTATGCAACCCAAATCAAGCTTGAACTAATAAATTGATGCCATGAGCTTCCTTCTATTTAAACTAGAAGGTAATAAAACTTTAAATCCAATTGTTCACTGACATAAAGAACATAAATATCGAGTTTTATCTGCCAATGCAGAAAACCGTCTAGCGAGGTAAATTTTGTCACTGAGATTGTTGTTCTATCTGGGCCTTCTTGCTCTCTGGAGCCAAGTGAAGCGCAGTGATCATTGGAATGCAAGGCATGAACATGACGTAAGGGACGGCTGAATCAATTTCGAACCAAAGGTTGGTTCTCTGGCCATATGCACCGGTTCATCACAACAGTTCGAGTGCGAAAAAAAACTAAAAGCAGAAGCTAGACAATTGCTAGCAGCCTAAACGAGGCTTATTATTGTTTTCAACATGCCAAAATGTTGCTAAAAATATTTTCAACAATGTTTTCCTTGATAAAACCTTAATCTTAGAATTGCCTCCATTCATGTTTTTCTTTCATAATGCTAATGCAACGAACAAACTTTGCCTGCTAATGGTGTTTGATTGTTAAGAGAGAAAAGGTTACCTCTGATTTGCATATAAACTTGTTAAACAGTAGAAACATTTTTCAACCATTCTTTCCTTCAAAATGCAAAAAAGAAACAAAACCTTTTCCACATTTAGAGCGTAGTAAAGAGCGGTTGCATAAAACCTAGCCTTAACATTGTTTCCAACTATCTTTATTTGAAGATACTAACAGAACATAGTGGCTGATGTCTTTTTGTCATTCATGTGTTGTTTTCTTCAAAATGTTAACAGAAACGCCTGAGAAAAGACCGTTTGGTGTATTTTTCTCAACCGTGCCTTTCCTTCAAATAGGTGAAACAATGGATGAAAACCTTTGTTTTATTTCTTTCTTTCAACCATTTGTTTTCCTTCAAAATGTTAAAAATATGGAAATTTTTCTCCGCATCCAAAGGCATGGATAGTAATGAACTGTGTTGGTAGTTAAGAATTAAAGAATTTTTTTTACCTCTTCTACGCGAGAGATTTCATCAGAAGAAGCAGAAGCACCACGGTCCAAAGGAGAAATGGCTTCCAAAAGCTTGACTTTGAGAGCTTCTCTGTCTTTCGTCTTCTTGTTGGGAGTAAAGAGATTTGGGAAGATGGAAAATGCTGAGCGTACAACCAACGTAGGATTCTTCGGACTTCTTACATTCTGGCTTGACACTGAACGAGATCTCTGCTGCACATTAGAAGGTCGAGATACGTCAGAGAGAGAAGAAGGAGAGCGGAGGGGGAGGTGATTAGATAAGGCAGAAGGAAATCCTAATCGAGCAGACTGTGGAAGGAGGGTGTTCTCGAGAGGAGAAGAAGAAGGAGAAGGAGAAAGCTTCATCGTCATCATCTCGATGGAGGAGCAGGAGGAAGAAGAAGAAAGCATGGACGGAAATGGCAACCTCACGAAGCAGGCCTGGCCTGTCTTTATTGAATTTACGGAAGTAGGCCTGTCTTTATTGAAATTTCTAAACCATATGTTTCAGACGTTATCTTCATCATTGAATCACTTAGAGGTTTAAGGTTTTAACATGTCAGGGCTATTTTCCTACGCTTAGTTAACACCAGTTCCGGCATTTTACTTTAACTGCAAAAACTAATTAGATAGACGCTATTATAGTCGATATTGTAAGGGACAGTAAGCTTTGTACCCGACCATATTAGATAGGTTAAGCTAATGTATAACCTAAAAATATAGTTTATGCCATTTAAGCTTGGATTTTGAAGTGATTGGGTGGGAGCTCCAATGTTGATTTCAATCATTTTGAAAATGCACTTGCAATTTCTCTTAAATATACATACATTCCTATATAGGTGTTGTCCCTTTTTTGGAAGTTACCTATATTTATGTCTGCTCGGTCAGACATACATATAGGTGTGAACATGTCATTTACCTTGAGAACCAGCCAGACCACGTCCGAGGTGCAACAGAGAACCAGAGAACCGTTGTGGGAAGGCTTTCATGTCTCTTCTAGAACAACCAAGCTTGACTGTCATGAGAAAGACCAAATTTGACAGCATCTCTTCGCGCCTAGATCTCATGTGACTGACTTGAGTTTATAATTTGTTAAAAATAAAAAGACTTCAACATCAAGGGACTCTTCAAATTGATCTTGCCAAACTTTCTAGTTCCATCAACAATATCTATCAATGCCAGAGCCTCTTTTCTTTCTAAAGCATGTCACTACTGACAATTTTGATTTTTAAGTTTTCGCCATTAAGTTCTTCCTCAAACCACATCTCCTTTCCACCTTCAGTAGAGAAACTTTGTTTCCTTGTTGCAGCATGGATGTTTGACAGAACAACATATGCACCTAAATTCTTTGGTTCTATTTTCCTAAGTTTTTCGGCTGCTAATTTCCCCTTTTCAAGGTCATTATGCAGTTTGCAAGAACTCAAGTAGCTCATCCACACCATCCCAGTTGGTGGAATAGACATCTCTTTGATAAATTTCTCTGCTGCCTCCAGCTGCCCAGCACGTCCAAGAAGATCAACCATGCAAATATAGTGCTCAATACTAGGACAAATCTGATACTTTGCTTCCATAGACTCAAAGTAATGATGACCTAACTCAACTAGACCAGCATGGCTACATGCATTGATAAGACTAACGAAGGTGAAAGCGTTTGGGATCAATTTCTCTGCCTCCATTGAACGATAAAGCTGGAGAGCTTGTTTGCCATATCCCTGTTGCGCATATGCAGCCAGCATCACATTCCAAAAGACGATATCTTTATCAATAACACTAAGAAATATCATATATGCTTCTCTCAAGCTCCCACATTTTCCATACATGTTGACTATTGCAGTTCCTATGTCTCTGTCTAAAAATATTCCCATCTGGACGATAAAGTAATGTACAAGCTTCCCATCAGCTAAAGCCGATAAGGCTGCACATGCATCCAGAACACTTATAAAGGTGATAGCATTAGGTGTAACTCTACACTCTAACATCTTTGCAAAGCAAAGTAATGCATCTTTTCCATAATTATGTTGTGTATATGCTCCGATCATAGCCGTCCATGCAATTACATCTGGCTCACGCAATTTCTTAAATAATACAATAGAATCTTCGAGTTGGCCACAATTGTTGTACATACTGAGAAGAGTGTTTCCCACAATGATGGTGTCTAATGACACTTCACAGCAAACTATGGAGAAATGGATTAATCTTCCTTTCTTTTGAAATGTTGGGTCTGTGCAAGCATCTAAGGCTGCGATATACGTTACTTCGTTCGGCCTTACTTTCGACATCATCATTTTACCAAATACCTCCAATGCCTCTCTAGGATACCCATGCTGAGAAAATGAAGATATTATCGCTGTCCATGAAACCACATTCTTCTCCAACATCTTTTCAAAGATGCATTTTGCATCTATCACACTCCCACATTTCCCATACATATTGAGGAGGGCAGTCTCAATCACGATATCCAATTTGATTGCATTTTCCACAATCATACCATGTATCAACCGGCCTTCATCTGCTGCCTTTTCCTTAGAATAGGCATCAAGAACACTAACAAAAGTTATTTTGTTAGGCTTCAGACCTTTGCTATATGCTCGCTTGAACATTTCAATGGCATCCTTACCATATCCTTGTTGTGCATATGCTGAAACTATTGCGTTCCACGAAACCACATCATGTTCATGCATCTTGTTAAATACACTCATTGCTTCCTCCACACAACCACACCGCCCATACATACTTATAAGTGAATTCCCTATAACCCGATCAGATTCCAAACCATTGCTTTGTATTAATGCATGAACCTCTTTGCCTTTAGCCAATGAAGCAGGACCCTTGAAAACATTAAGCAGACTAATGAAAGTGATCAAATTTGGTTTCACACCACTAGATTGCATTTCTCGGAATGTCTGAAAAGCTCTCTTACCATCATCATCATGTGCATTGATCATAGTTGTCCATGAGACAACATCTCGAACAGACATCAATAAAAACACTCTCTCGGTATCAGTCAAACTCCCACACTTATTATACAAATTCAACAATGCATTTCCCACAAATAAATCTGAGTCCAAATCTTGCTCCACGATAAAAGAATGAAGTAACATTGAATCTATCAAACAAGCATTCTGTGAGGCTGCAGCTAGCAACTTTATAAATGTTATTTTGTTAGGCTTAACATCTCCTCTTTCAATCATTCGTGTGAAAAACAAGAATACATCAAGTATGTGGCCATGGTTAATACATATTGCAATAATGGCATTCCAGGATGTTACATTCTTATGTACGATTCCATGGAATACGGCACAAGCATCTTCAAAACAGGCAAATCTTGCATAGATTTCAATCACATTATCGCAAAGCTCCACATGATGATCAAAACCTGCGATGACTACAAGAGAGAAGAAACATTTGAGCAAACACAAGGAAGGAATGTGATTTGTTGCTGTACATAGAAGAGAATACGAAAGAATATCCTCTTCGGAGCCATTTAAGATTCTCCCAAGTGCCTCTTCTAGGGATGAGACATGAGCATACCTCTTTCTGAGAGAGTTCAGGTTTTGACGGAAGACAGAACAAAAAACTCTCATGCTTTTTTCTTCCTCTTCTTTTTCCTCCTGATTAAGTCAAAGCCCACCATGAAAGCAAGGGAGATATGGTCTTTCTGTGATTCTCTTCTCTGCATGCTAAACCATGGTTCAATTCGTTTCGGCGGTTTGTCAGGGTTTAAGGTTAGGGTTTGTTACGCATATAGGGTTGAGGGATTGATACGCGGTTAGGACAGGAAGCCAAGATATTTGTGGGTTTCAGGGTTAAAAATGTGTGTTTTATGTTTGCAAATGGTTCAAAATGGTGCTGCGTACCAGAATAACAAGATTGATGGCTAGTCTCAGGGTTTAGCATGTTTCACATTCATCGTATTTCGCACCTTTCCATGCTCATGACTAGAATAAGAATGTCTTTGTGACCCTTTCATTGACTGAAGTTCAGGAACACATTCACAAATCCAAGGATAAGATAGAATGTCTATGTGATTTAATTGGGCAACTACGTCATTAATATTATTATCACGTAGGTTTTTTATTCTAACAAACAGATTTTATGCCACGTCGTATTCCAAACATAAAATTTCACACATGGACCTCCGAACAAATAAATTCCCCTCGCCAAAAGCTACAAAATCCAACACAATCAATTCTTTCTTGATATTTTGTAAATCGATAACAATCTCCTAAACAACTCCCATACCATTGAAAGCAAATAAAAACAACTGTTAATCATTTTTTCAAACCTACCAATCCACATATAACAGTTTGACGATTCGACAAACTTATCGCAAACTTTTTATCAATAGATATCATATATATAAATGTAAGTATCTATAAAAAGTGCACCATGGTTGTCGTACCTTAGAGATGGTCCATGGTAGAGAACCATTACTCTTTATTATAATAACCAAAGCCACATTTACAGGTAATTATAGACACAATCAACATTTCATTTAAATTATGGCATCCAACATCTAATTCAAATGGAGAAAGATTAATAACTTATGTAAATGAGGAGAGCTCTTTAACATTAACCTAGTTCTCGTTACAAATGGCATTGCTAGAAAAATTGACAAAATTTTTATCCATATCCAATTATTTTTGTTACTATTCCTACTGCCAATGTCTTTCCTCGATCCCGTAGTGTCGCTCTCCCTAATCCCTTATATCTTAAATACTCTTCAA